>NW_022436947.1:22151909-22185029 GCF_009761245.1 Sapajus apella
GAGGAAGGAAGGAAGGAAGGAAGGAAGGAAGGAAGGAAGGAAGGAAGGGAAAGAAAGAGAGAAAGTGATCCTGGGTAACCTTTATAGTTTTCCCTAATTCTAATATCTTGCAAAACTGTAGTGTAATGCATTCGTGTGTGTGTGTGTGTGTGTGTGTGTGTGTGTGTGTGTGTGTGTATTTAGTTCTATGAAATTTTATTACATGTGTAGACTACTGTATGCACCACTATGGTCAAGATACAGAATATTTCCATCACCATAAAGATGGCCTATGTGTTCCCCTTTCATAACATACTCATTTCCTGCCCTAGTCCCATCCCAACCTTAGCTCCAATTCCTGAAAAATACCAATCTATTCTCGATTTCTCTAATTTTATTATTTCAATAATGTTATATAAATTGAATCATACAGTATGTGGCCCTTTTGTGGCTGGTGTTTTTCACTCAGACAGATTCCCTGGCTATTCATCCAAGTTGTTACATGCATCAACGGTTCGTGTGTGTGTGTGTGTGTGTGTGTGTGTGTGTGTGTGTGTTTTATTTCTTAGTATTCCATGATATGAACATATCAGTTTAACCACTCACTTGCTGAAAGACCTCTGTTTCCAGTTTTTTGATATTACAAACAAAATTGCTTTGAATGTTCATACAGGCATTTTTGTGTGAACAAAGTATTTATTTGGAATAAATTCTTGGGAGTACAATTTTTGGGTCATATGTCAATTGCATATGTTAATTCCATGTAGTTATATAAGAAACTGTCAAAGTATTTTTCAGAATTACTATAACATTTTATATTGCCACCAGCAAGATAAATATAGTCTAGTTTTCATATCTTTGACAGCAGTTGGTATCATTGCTATTCTTCATTTTAGTGAGTCAAACAGATATAGATGATAGCTCATGATTATATAATTAATAAAAATTTGAAAAATAAATTATTTTCCATATTGAGATATTTATGTTAAATCACTAATATAATGACTGGCAGTGTTTTCTAATTAAATTTTAAAAATCTATGTTTCTACTTATCAGTTTGTGATAATATATATATAAATGTAAATAGAGCTGTGGGAGCACAGTAAATACTGGGGACCATACCAAATGAATGTAAAAAGAATTGGGATATCTTCTAAAATAGATATGAAAAGAAGAGTATTAGCCAAATCAAACACAGAATACCAGTCCCCCTTAAATTATTTCACAGCTTAGCTAATATGTATTGAACATGTCTAATGCTTAATGGTATTACTATATTGAAAGTTGTATAATTTGCAGTAAATCTCCAGAATCTATCAGCTTTTGAAACAAGCTATACCGGATGATTAAACAAGAGACATTACTAATACATATTAATCTAATATTATCTTTAAGCTGAAAATATGTTATGCCCTAGGTATCCTAATAATTAAATAACGGTGGCTCAAGCCTGTAATCCCCCAGCACTTTGGGAGGCCGAGGCGGGTGGATCACGAGGTCAAGAGATCGAGACCAGCCTGGTCAACATGGTGAAACCCCGTCTCTACTAAAAATACAAAAAATTAGCTGGGCATGGTGGTGCATGCCTGTAATCCCAGCTACTCAGGAGGTTGAGGCAGGACAATTGCCTGAACCCAGGAGGCGGAGGTTGCGGTGAGCCGAGATCGCGCCATTGCACTCCAGCCTGGGTAACATGAGTGAAACTCCGTCTCCACAAAAAAAAAAAAAAAAAAAATAAGTATCCTATATTATTTAAATTAGCTTATTTAGTGGGCTTAGATAGTTCTGAAGGTTCTTGGCTAGCATGCCCAAATATAAAAATAAGAAAAGCAGATTTGCATCATGCCTTTTTCAATGGCTTGGATAAATAAGTAAGCTCCCATTTAGACATGACACCAATTCCAATAATATATCTGGTAAGGATAAGGCAGCAGGCATACATAACTTCCATCAATAAATTCTTACTGTGAGCCATGTTTTTACCTGAGACCCTTTTGCAATTGTCTCACCATTTTCTCCCAATTTAATTATGTTGCCCTTTAACTTTTCATTAGCAGGTTTAAAATTCATTGAGCACCATTTTTCAATAACTCCAGTGAAATGTCTTTATTACTCCCAGGCCACTTTACCCATACAAGTGAAAACAGACTTCTCATTAGTCAAAGCTATAACCTTCTCTTTTACCTATATTTTTAAAGGTGGAAAGGTGAATATTTTAATAGCTTTTTCATATAACTATAGTCCCTAAATTTTTTAATTCACACTGTCTCTAAAGAGATCATAGATTTCTCTTTTGTGTAATATATGTATAAATATATATATATCTATATGTACACACAAACGTGTGTGTGTGTGTGTGTGTGTGTGTGTGTGTGTGTGTGTGTGTGTGTATTGACATTAAATTTATCAAGGCTAGGATAAATTGAATGAGTTCATTATAATCTTTTTATAATTAAAGAAGTTGGCAGGGTAAACATAACTCCACATCTCTTAGCTATTCCATCTATCTCCTCTATTTTATGCCATTTAAAATTAAAATCAGCCACCTAAATATTTTCACCTTGTTTAATTGACCTCAGCTTTTTTACATTTCTCATTCTTTCATTTGAATAAGCCTAATCTTTTTTTCATCATTTAAACCTTTCTGTAGTATCTGTGCAGAGTTTCATTGGCCCCTTAGTTCACATCATTTTGTCTCCCCAACAAAATAAGGAGGAATCCTGGTAGCTGCAGCACCTTTATCTCAGCATCAGGCATCACTTAGATCCAAGTCATAGAATTAGAATAAACAGAATAAACTTTAGTATCACCATATAATCACCATAGGACCAAGATAATCACAAGATAATCAATTCAAAATTATTTACATTTTCAACATTTTATCAGCCAAATAATTATAATTTAATTTTTATCTAAGGATAATGTTGGACAATTCCATTTTCAATGCATGTGTTATGCACTCCTACATTTATATAAATTAACGAAGAACTTTCCCCTCTGACAACATGTGTTTAAAACCTGCAGTTAAGAATGCAGATTAAGACAAAGTATCCCTTTTTATCTGGCAGTATATAATGCAAGCAGAAAAGCACTTTGATTTCCCATTCATGAAATATCTTTCGGTAGGAGTTTGTAAGTGTACAGGCCAAGAGAAAACTTCTCCTTTGCCTTCTGAAGGTAAAAGTTAGCTCACAAAAGGCAGTTTAATTGGAGGAAAAAAAATACAAATTTGTTAACATGCACATGAGAGATGTCAATGAAAAGAGTCAAATTGTAAAATATTTGAAGTAATTTATTCTGAGCCAAATATGAGTGACCATGGCCTGTAACACGGCTCGCAGGAGTTTCTGAGAACATTTGTCCAAGGTGGTCAGGATGCAGGTTGGTTTTACAGATTTTAGGGTGGCATGAGACATCAGTCAAATATGTTTGAGAAATACAATGATTTAGCCCAGAAACATGGGACAATATGAAGCAGAAGCTTCTAGGCTGTAGATAAATTTAAACATTTTCTGGTTGATAATTGGTTGAATTTTTCTAAAGACCTATAATCAAATGGAAGAAAATGTTCAGGTTAAGATTAAAAATTGTAGAGACTAAGATTTTTCCGAAGTCTCACTGGGGCTGCCTTTGGAGACAATAGATGACAAATGTTTCCTAATTAGACCTTCAAAAATTGCCAGACTCTCAGTTAATCTCTTCAGGATTGGGAAGTCCTGGTATAAAAAGATCTAACTATGTTAATAGCGATTCTTTACAGATGCAAATTTGTCGCCACATTGGACAGCTTTCCAGGGTCATTTCAAAATATGTCAAAGAAACATTTTTGGGGGTAAAATATTTTGATTTTTTTCTTCATCATGTAATGTTATGCCAGAGTCAGATTGGAAAGTAAGTCACCATATATAGGGTTTTTAAAAAATCCCATTTGATAAGAATTTATGGTTTGGAGGTCATGACTCCCCAGGCTCCTCAGACAGGAATTTGGACGAGATAAGAAAAAATCAAGGCTTAGTCCTCAGAGAGGACCACAGAGTGATTACTCTCAACCCCCAATGTAGTACAGAAGCTTATATATCATTTTTAGATTATAGAATGAATAGGGATTTGAATCATGGCAAAATAGGTTATGGGATGAGGAGAAGAGGAGGCCTGGCTAGCAAAGATGGTCTTAATGACATAGGAGTTAGGAAGAAATCACTTAGGCAGATAGTATGGGTATGGGAGTCCTCAGTAAGGCTTTTCTTTTTAAAGAAAACCAACCCCAAATCATTTTCTAACAAACAGTATCCTATAAATTTGAGCTGCAGACATAGCAAGCAAAGTGGGAGCTTGCTAGGGTGAATACCAGCAGGAGCTAGAAACTAGACATGTTCAAGATGGCGGCTCCATCTTCCCTTCTTTTTATCAGCCACGTGTACTGTAAGGAGCAGACAAGATGTTGCCAATCAATTGGAAAGCCTATTTGCATGATAAGATTGTGGTGGGGCTACCAGCCTTCTGCACGCACAATGTGAATGTCACACATGATTGAACAAATTTGTAAGCCCTGTGTAAATCAGACACCATCTCCTCAAACTGGATGTAAAACAGACATTTACCACCAGCCGGTTCTTTCTGCTCGGAGACCCCTTTCTCTACAGAGCAAGCTGTTTCTCTTTCTCTTCTCTTTTGTCTTTTAAACCTTCACTTCTAAACTCCTCATGTGTGTTTCCATGTCCTAAATTTTCCTCGCCACGCTCAAAGATGAACCCCAGTGTATATATTCCAGACAAAGTAGCCACTTCATTACATAGATAAAAATCTCACATAGCAACCCTCAGTAAGAATAGATGGTAAATTATTTTTGTTGCTTTTCTTTTTATTTTTCCTTTCTTTCTTTTTCTTTCTTTCTTTCTTTCTTGCTTGCTTACTTGCTTGCTTTCTTGCTTTCTTGCTTTTTTATTTTAGGACTTTAAAAGTGTCAGACTCTCAGTTAATTTTTTCTACATCTGGACAAGGGAAGACCTCAGAGAAAACCTGACTGCATCAATGCAGATTTTCTCTTCTGATGCAAATCTACGCCACAAAAGACAGCTTTGCAGAGCTCTTCTGCTTGCTGGCTCTCTGAACAGCCATCTCAAAATATGTTGAAGAAGTATATTTCCAGGGAAGTATTTTTATTTCCTTCATAAGGTGGCTAATAGTAATACACAAATGACTTAACTCTTAAAATCAACATTCCTATAGTTAAACATCTTTTAAATTCCTCCTCCTTCAACCTATAAAATAGTTTGAAAAACTTTTGTTAGACAGTGATCCCATTCTGATCAAAACAGAGAACTTGCTAACTTCATTTTGGAATCACATTCTTTCCTTATTGGATTAATCCATCAATGGACATAATTGGCTCTTGCAGGCTCTGTCTGGTCTTCTCTTCATTTCATTTTGCTAAAACAGAATAAACTGTCAAAGACACCTTGATTTTGCCTTTGATTATTTTTTTTTGTGATCCAATCACCATTTTTTTATCTGGCTCTGAAATAACCAAATTACAGGAAACCAATTACAGGTAATATCAATATGCTCATCAGTGGTCATGGTGTTTCACTGCCATCACCTGAGGTATTACCATGCAGGCAAACCTTGCAACAAAGGTTCCCCAATCCCAATCTGCCATCCTTAACTTTTCTTCTCCCAAATCAAACTTTTGCCTTTATTTATAGTGTCAAAGATTATTTTTAAATGTCTGCCAATAGCACCAACTACAATGATTACACAGATCAGATAATTGAAAGGTCTCACAAGACACCACAGAACAAAATAATATAAGGCTTTCATAAAGGTACAGAGTACACGTAGATACAAAAGAAAAAAAGAAGATGCAAACAGGATAGAGCCTGAGAGACTTCCAGGTGCAGCTTCTCAGCATCCTTTTTTACTAAAACAGGACATGCTTCCTCTCTAAATTATGAATTGTCATTTATGTAAAAAAATCTTAATTTTAGAAAAACTCAGGCAAAAGTTTTCATTAGAGCATTTTATGCCTCATTGGCCATAAAACCAATCCAGTCATTGTAACTGGTTAAAACTGATTAATATATCACTGTGCTTATCTCTAAGCAATGTAAGCAAGCTGGCTGTAATGCTGCCAGGGGAGTTTTGAAGTTAAAAAGCTCATTAGCCCATTATAGGTCACGAAATCATATCATCTTTATCATCATGACTAATCAGTACCAGATTTCCAAATATCCCGAGAGATTAGCATAGAGCTTCTTCAGTCCAGTTGTGAGAGGGCCCTAAAATATTCACTATGTTCTTTGGGCACAATAAAATATTAGAGATCAGAAGCAAACATATATATATATATATATACACACATACATACATATAGATATGAAGCATTTCTAATTGATTCATATGTCATATGAAGGAAATCAAAATGTTTCATCTCAAAGTACACTTCTTTGACATATTTCAAGATGATGTAAAAAAGCTGAAAATACAAGAATGCTGCAAAGCTATCTTTTGTGGGGGAGATTTGTATCTGTGCAGAAAATCTATATTGATGCAGCCAGGCTTTTTCTGAGGCGCCCCCCTCCCCCTGCCCCTTGTTCCATCTGAGAAAGATCAACTGAAGGTCTGATACTTTTAAAATTTTGAAAGAAACATTTACCATCTATTCATCATGAGGGCTGACACCTGGGATATTTCGTCTACATAACAAGACCAACTTTGCTAGCAAGGGCCCCTGTTGTCTCCCTCCCATAATCTGTCTTGCTACCATAACCTTATTTACCACCATAATCTGCTTTTGGCTATGCACTCAACCCCCATTCTTCCTATGACCTAAAAATGATGTATAAACTTCTGTATGCCATTGAGGGCTTGGGATCATCACTCTGTGATTCCCCCTTCTTTCTCCATGAACACTAATAAATGTATATTCCTTTTCTTCTCTTAATCTGCCTTCTGTCAGTTTGATTTTCAGCAAACCTTCAGAGGGAGAAGGGAAAGTTTTCCCTTGGCCCTTATATGTACAAGAAATCATGTTGGGAATAAAGAGCACTCAGAAGTTAATGATAATATGATTCTGCACATTATGATTTGTGGATTTTGACTAGAATGGTACAAGCATAAAACATAATAAAGAGAGCTGTTATCATCCCTTCACCTCAGCATTGCTCTGCAAGTCCTTGCAATAAGTAGAATGTAAAGACATAAGATATGAAGATTAGAAAGAATAAAAATATTCATTACTTTTAATAAATATTATTAACATAGAAGTCTAGTATTGAAACTACACAAAATTTGACAGTGAAAGTGATAGATGCAGGAGGCAGATTATGGGGGGGGTGTTACCCCAGAGAATCTCCTACATGCTTCACAAGGATTTACATCGGATGCTTTTGTGCAGATGAGGAAACCTGTCCAGAGCCTTGTTTGGGTGTGCCTACAATGAACTGAGGGTCCCACCTACACACTATGAGAATGGGGCGGAGTCACTGGGAATTTGCAATTTGTACAGCAGGGAGGAGCCTGGCCTCTTCAGCTCATGTCTGTGGTAACCTGGTATCCAACCTGTGAGGTGGGAGTTTGTTGGCAAGACCCCCTTATTCACTGAGTGTTTTATTTTCATTAATTCAGCTCCACTCACCTGTCAATGTATTTGTGTGCTTAATTTTTTCCTGCTTATGGGACAAAACCCAGGTTTTAGCTGAGCTAAGGAAAAATTGTACATCATTTTGGTGGCCTATACGGGAACATAAGAAAGGTGAGTAAAATCTGGTCCAAAGATCTTTTTCTCTTTCACTTTTGAGCCTTTTTGTCCTCAAAATTATTCTCAGGACAGAGAAAACTGTGCACCACTCCTGTTGCCCTCCAGGGGTCAGGAATGTTGGCCTTGCTCCATCCAAGCCTTTCTATGGCCTTTTACTTCTTTTTGGGGGATAGATGGGGGAGTGGCACCCCCATCCCCCTGCCACCTCCCCTCTCAGCTAGGGCTGGGGCACATGGCCTAAAGGCCCCACAAGACACGCTGGCCAGTGTTCCCTGGTACATATCCAGCAGAGGGATCCAGCTCCATCTGAGCTCCAGGGAATAAACAGCAATTAAGTTTATCTCCCTATTTGAGGAACCATTTGCATAAGAATAAGAGGTTCTTCCCTGGCATCTTTACAACCCTGAACTTTAAGCTATATTTTTTGCTTTTCTCCACCCTGTGAGCATTTAACACAACCCTGCACTTTTAAGATTTTTTTCTTTTCTTCACCGGGTCAGAAGTTAATTTTTAAGTAAGAGGCTTTCCGTTTTCTTTTTAGAAGACATTTTTACTAGGCCAGGACTCCAACTGTCACTGTTTATATTCTTTGTAAAGTTTTAATTATAAAAAGGGATTTGTGAGGTTGGTCTTAAGCCGTAGCCAATCTGGTGTGCTTTGAATGTCTTTCTGTATGGTCAGTAGCAAACTTTGTTGCAGACCTCCATCTTGTTTTATGTCCTTTGAAACATGGTGACCTGCAACCAGGTGGCAGTGCTTTGTTTTACCTTCTGCCATCTTACAATGGCGCCTGGGTTCAATCCTCGCATAAAGAATGAGTCCTCTCTGGTTTGACATCAGCATGACTTTTGCTATTTGTTGATTCTCTTCCCCTCTACAAACCACCTTAGATTTTTCTTTGAGCACCTTCAAGGTTAAAGTTTGAAAGCCAAAAATACTGGCTACTTGGTGCAACCAAAGTCTGGTAATAATAGATTTACAAGGATTTCATTAAGAGCACTCAGTTTAATTAAAAGTAGATATGCAAGTTACAGGTATATTTAAAATGCTTTTATGTTTTTCTCTCCTTGGATCTTGTTTTGCTGAAAACACAGGGTTCCTAACCTGTGGCCAGTAAAGAATGAAACTTTCTAACAGGCCCAGGAAAGCCATCCTTTTAACCCCAAGAAGAGAGGAGTTTAAATATTTCGTAGGTATTTGAGGATAAAAATCCATGGCTGGTCTCAGCTTTAGAAAGTCCCATCTTAGATTCCCTGTGGAACAGAGTTCCATCAAAGCCAATATAAAAAAAATATATATTCATGCTGCACTTTAGGCAAATAATTAGGTCAAACATAGAGTAAAGTTTGTTTTTCAAACAACTCAGTTCTAGCATGATTTGTTTTAACAAAAATAAGGATTGGAAGGAGAGAAATTATGTTTCAAAACATATACAGTTGTCATTAGATTCTAGACTTATTAGTTGTTTTTAAGTTTTTGCCTACATTTTAGATTAACCCTACTTATTCTTGTGAACCAACCAGTGACCTTTGATGCAGCTCAGAAAAAAACAAAAGGGATGAGTAATGTAAAAATCTAGATCAATATTCTAGTTCTGAGCAATTATGCTGCAAATCCTGCCAGGTGGTGAGAATAAATAGCATTCCCATGACCCAGTGCCTTGCTCCCCTCTTTCTAGATGAGTGGCCATTCATCTTCAGTCTGTACCCCTTTCAAATGCATCCTTAACCCCTGGGACTTCTTGGAAAAAAAATGCTTTATTTTTTCCTCCTCTCATATCTTCACAGATAGGTAATTAATTGTATCTCCATATTATAGGATACTTCCTTCAGATGCATCCTTCAAACTAGGAAAAGTTAATTTTCTAAACCTTAAACTGCTTGGCTTAGGATTGGGCTCAGGAGAAGGGAACCCAGAAGCCAGACATGCCAGCAGCAAAGTAAAAGATATTTAACAGTTGGGCTTTTGGCCTCCCTCTCCCTGTGCAAACTCATAAAAGACTTCAGGATTTTTGAGCTATCCTTACTCCTCCTTGTTTTGTTTTGATACTTTGTTTTCTAACAACCCAGTTTGTGTCTTTTCACCATCAGGCCATCAGACTTCAAACAGTCATGCAACCAGAGCCTTGGGCAATGGCCTCTTCTGCCAAAAATCCTTAGATAGGCCTCTGAGGGAGATTGACTGCTGTTTTCCCCCAAACAGCACCCCCTGTCAGCAGGAATCAGTTAGGATTGTTCTTCATCCTTACCTTTATTCTAACAGCAGTGAGATATCTTCTTTGGGGGGTGGATAATAGATGCAGGAGGCAGATGAAAGAGGGTCTCCAGAGAATCTACAACCTGACCAAGTGTTTACATCAGATGCTTTTGTGCAGATGTGGGAACCTGCCCAGGGCCTTGTTTGAGCAGGCCTGCAATAGACTAGTGAGCCCACCTCCACACAGGGAGAGGGGGTGGAGCCACTAGGAATTCATGCCTTGTACAGGGGAGAGAAGCTTGGCCTCTTCATCTCATGTGTTGGCAGGATACCCCCCGCCCCCTTTTTTTTTTTCAACAACAGTGTTCTTTTAATAAATTCTACTCTCCTCACCTTTCAACATGTCTGGGTGTCTAACTTTTTCCTAGTCATGGAACAAGAACTTGTGTTCTAGCTGACCTAAGGGCAAAAATCCTGCATCAAGAAAAATCTGACCTAACCAACTCCATCTTGCTTTCAACCTATAAGCTGCCCTTGTTTATCCCTGGACATAGGCCAAGCTAACTTTTCAAGGAATTCATACTTTAACTTTGAAATAAAAATGATAATAGCCTCTTCTCCCCAAAAATCACTCCTTAGTTTTGAATCAGACCACCTTTGTAAAACTACAAATTAGCCATAAGATTAGAAATTATGGTTTCGCATTCTTGCATTTGGAGACCACAAGATTCCCACCTTCCTCAATTGTTCCTATGTATGACATCACTATTGCAAAACCTAAGATTGATGTTCAAAGTATTTCTGAGACCCTGCATTCTGATGGATCAGCTGTTAAAAATCAGATTGCTAAATTGGTTTATCTTATCTTGTGACTCCCCCCAACAACTGACTCGGCATAAGAGGACAGCTTCAACTCTCTGACCCAACCAATCGGCGTCCTTCGTTTCCTAGCACTCTGCCTGCTAAACTATCTTTTAAAAAAAAATCTAGCCTTTAAATGTATGAGGAGGCTAGTTTTAGTAATAATAAAACTCTGGTCTTCCGTTTTACCAGATTCATGTGTATCAAACTCTTTCTCCATTGCAATTCCCATCATGACAAATCAATTCCATTTGGGTAGTGAACAAGATAAACATTTTAGGGGACTACACTGCCAACAAACAAATTGCTAGGATTAATAAGGCAGTTGTCTATATATAAACCAAAGGTGAAAAAAATTTTTAAATGCAAATATTTAGAAAAAACATTTTAGCAAAACTACTAATTATCACAAATAAAATCATGAGGTACATAAACAAGGGATGTGCAAGATATTTCTAAAAATCAGAAATTATTACTTAAGGAAACAAAGGAAGGTTTGACCAAATAGGATGATCTATTACACTAATAGATGGAAAGACTCAAAGTTATAATAATAACAAATTACTCCAAAATAGTATATTTTCAATAAAAATGTTGAAAAATGTCTTCACAAAGATACTTCTTAAATTTATATGGAGACTAATTTTAGAAGATGAATAAGTCACTTCAGAGAAGAAAATGGTGAAAAGTCTTGCCTTACAGATAAGACTAAATATAATGGGATACTAATGAATAAATGCTGGTTTTTATAATGTTATAATTTCCTTGTCTATCATCCACTTCATTAATACACAGCATTTATTTTATGTCTATTATTCAATCAGTCTCTGTTCAGTATCCCAAATGTATTTGCTCCATTTGTCTATTATTAAATCAATGTTGCAAACGCCTCCAACACTAATATGCTAATATGTCTGTCTTCCGGCTTTCTCCTGCCTTTACGTGAGCTGCTGAATACATTTGGAGAAAATTACACACAGAGAAAATTTTCTCACCTAAGAAATGGTCATTAACCGTAAGTTGACCCTAAATGTGTTAATTCTATTATCATTCAAGTCAGGTAATTTTCTGATTCCTCTTAATGACTACCATTTAAAAACTTGACCACCCTTAGGGAATCATTCAATTTACCTCATCCCTATCTCTTTATCAACTGAAAGCAGAAATTATCCTTTCCTACTTCTCAGTAAAAGGAATGAAACACTCAAGTGTAAACAACCACATTGCAATCAACTCTTTAAACTAAATACAGTAACATCCAATCTTCCTCTTTTAGGTCCAAATTTAAAAGCAATATATTTATTTGTACAATGAAAACTCTGCCTCTCAACACATTTAGGAAAGTTTTGCTGTAAATTATTTTTTTCTACTGTCATGTTTTTCATCATTTTTTTGAATTATTCCTAGTAGCATTTATATATGATCTTTCATTTTTAAAACAAATCAGGATAGAAACCAAGCACTCTCTTCAATTGTATACCATCATTCATAAACTCCTCATGTTTCTCCTTCACTTTATAATCAAACTTATTAAATGAATTGTCATGATTTAACATCTTGAATTCTTGGCCATGACATCTCAGTTTATATGAATCTTGAGCATGGATTGCTAAAGACACAAATAATCTCCAGGCCATTCAATTCAATCGGCTATTTCCAGTTTCCATCCTTCTTGGTCTCCCAGCAATATTCAACACATTGACTTTTCCTTTCTACCTGAATAAATTTTATTAATTTATTTGTTCAAATAAAAACATCTGTTCAGTGTTTTCTATTTGCTAGGTTCTATCATAATACCTGAGAAATCAAAGTGGTAAACAAAATCGCACATGAGTCCTGACCTCATGAATCATTTGGTATATAAGGGAAGAAAGACATTTATCAAATAATCGCAATGAGTTAGGTATACCCAGGAGAGTCACATGGAACACATGCAACATTATGAGTATAAAACAAGGCATGTGACTTAGACCAAGAGCTAATGTTAGAAGACAGCTTGAAGAGGGGAAGAAGGAATAAGTCACACAGAGACGATCACTTCTGTAATGTCCTGAACTTGGAAGCAGCATAGTGAAAATGTGAGATTAAAAGAAGATTGGTGTGGCTACAGTGAAGAAAGAGAGAGAGTAGGTGAGGAATGGACAACTAGAATAAAGAGAATAAACCAGTTTGACATAGGAGAACACATTGCTAATGAATGTCTTAATCTGATTATCAAAAATGTTAAATTCATAACATAATAAAATATTGTGATTATTTTTATTAATTTCTAATTACACAGATGATGTAGTGCCATTCCTTAAAACTAGAACAATATAAATAAAGCCAAATTTTCCTTGTATTTTATCTCCACATTTTGTCTCTTTTGGTAATCATTGATATAAGTTAATAAGACATTTCAGAATTCTCTTTTCTATGTCCTTGGAATGTATTGCAAAACCTGTTTTCTGCAACCAATCAAAAAACATTTCCTGAAAATAATGTCCAAAACAATTGCAGCTGAAAATTTCCCAATTGACATCAAGAGACTTTTAATTGGTGATTTGAGGATTAAAGATCATCCAGTCATGACTCTCTCATTTCCTAATTTCCCTTTCCTGTCCTGCAATCTTTGACTTTGTAATCTCTAGCTCTCCAATGCCTTTGTGGAGTGCAAGGCTGCATCTCCCCAGTCTGCAGATTGCTTTAAAAATCAGGAGACAGAGGGAGACACTGTCTCAAAAAAATAAGACATAAAAAAAAACCAAATGAAAACTAAATTCCCCCTTTGCCTGTGCAGATCTCACTGATCTTTTGTTAATAGTTCTGACTTCAAATGGCTATTTGTAGTCTAGACATCGTTGGAGTATAGAAAAATGAAAAATACAAAATCTTTAATGTACATTTTCAACCCAGGCTGTCTAGTCCAGAAATTCTAACTTTACTTTTGATTAAAAAAATTAATTAGAGCAGTCTGAGCTGTTTGAGGTATGCAAACATGAGTATGAGACTTCAGTCTCACTCCCTATGCCTTGAGACACTTGTTTAAAGTCATTATGTTCTTGTCTAGCTGCCTATTATCTTCATGTTCCTGGAATTTGTAGTACAAAAAACAATGTATAGCCAATTAATGACTTAGGTTATTTTAATGTAAATCTTTGGTAAACAACTCAGGAACTGCCTCTTATTTTGCTTTAAAAATTCACTTGTAACTGCTGCTAACTGGAATATATATTCAGGACAACTTAAATCTCTACTGTTGATTTACTAATCTCAACCACACCACAAATAAATTCTCTACTTATATTAATTTTGCCTCAGCTTCTTCCATTGAGGTCAATATATCTGGTGCAAGTTTACAGGATTTAGAGTGGCTCTCCCTGATCAACCTAGTTTTTCTTTCTGAAATCTGCACTTGGCACCGCATGAACTCTGTCTTCAGAAGTCCCATCAGGTGTTTGTGGGAGTTCTTCTTTACTTGAACCTCCACTTTTTGGTTGGAGGTTGATATTTTATTTGGGTGGTTTTTTAAACGCTCTTTTTCCTTTAAGAGCAAATACTGAGGTTTCAGTCTTAGACATGAGATTCTGTCCAAAGACTGGTAAAGAGCTCTGCAGAGAACTGCCTTTTTGCTACCTCTGTCTCACAGCAGAAAGTTTGGGTTAAAGGACTAACAGATTGGCACCAGTAGTTGTATTTTACATAGCACACTTAAATAATTACAGTTATTTTGGCCAGGTGGAGTGGGCACACCTATAATCCCAGCATTTTGGGAGGCCGAGGTGGGTGGATCACGAGGTCTGGAGTTCAAGACCAGCCTGACCAATATGGTGAAACCCTGTCTCTACTAAATATATAAACATTAGCCAGGTTGGTGGCATGTACCTGTAATCACAGCTACTCAGGAGGCTGGGGCAGGAACATCACTTGAAGCTGGAAGATGGAGGTTGTAGTGAGCTGAGATTGTGCCACTGCACTCCAGCCTGCATGACAGAGCAAGACTCTGTCAGAAAGAAAGAAAGAGAGAGAGAGAGAGAGAGAAAGAAAGAAAGAAAGAAAGAAAGAAAGAAAGAAAGAAAGAAAGAAAGAAAAAGAAAGAAAGAAATTCTTTTTTTTTTTTTTTTTGGAGACAGATTCTTATTCTGTCACCCAGGCTGGAGTGCAGTGTGTTGCGATCTCAACTCACAGCAAACTCTGTCTCACAACCAGAGCATGCTGATCTCCCAAGGCCTTGGTCAGCTCTGCCTTTGTGGCTCTGTGGTGTACAGACCACATAGCTGGTTTCCTGCAGCTTTTCCAGATTCGTGGTGCAAGCTGTCAGTAAATCTATCATTCCTTCTCACAGCTTTAATAGGGAGTTGCCCAGTGGGGACTCTGACTACAACTCCACATTTTCCCTCTTCATTGCCCTACTAGACGTTCCCCATGAGGGCTCCACTTCTGCATCAGACTTCTTCCTAGACATTCAAGTGTTTCCATGAATCTTAGGAAATCTAGGCAGAGGCTCCAAAACCTCAACTCTTATATTCTGCTTTCCCACAGGCCCAACACCACATGGAAGCCATCAAGACTTGCAGTTTGGACCCTCTGAAATAACAGCCCAAGCTGTACCTTGGCCCCTTTAGGCCATGGCTGGAGCTGGAGTGGCTGGGATGCAGGGCACCAAGTCCTGAAGCTGCACAGAGCAGCAGGGCCCTGGGCCTGCCCCCAAAGCCATAATTTCCATATAGACCTCCAGGTCCATGATAGAAGGGGCTGCTGCAAAAGTCTCTAAAATGACCTGGAAGCACTTTTGCTATTGTCTTGGTGATTTAACATTTGGCTCCTCTTTACTTATGCAAATTTCTGCAGCAGACTTGAATTTCTTTACAGAAAATGTGTTTACCTTTTTTACTACATGGTTAGGCTACAAATAGTCCAAACATCTACACTCTGCTTTCCTTTAAATATAAGTTCTCTTTGCTTATGCAAATGATGTAGCCTTTTAGAAGTAGCCAGGCCACATCTTGAATGCTTTGCTGCTTGGAAATTTCTTCCACCAGATGCCCTATATTACCTCTCTCAAGTAAAAATTGCCACAGATTTCTAGAGCAGGGGCACAATGCCATCAGTCTCTTTGCTAAATCATAGCAAGGGTGACCTTTGCTTCAGTTTTCAATAAATTCCTCATCTCCATCTGAGACCACCTCAAAAAAAATCATAGCAAGGATGACCTTTGCTCCAGTTTCCAATAAATTCCTAATCTCCATCTGAGACCACCCGGCACAAAATTTACACTCATGGTTCATGTCACTGTCAGCATTTTGATCAAAACCATTCAACAAGTCTCTAGGAAGTTTCAAAGTTTCCTATATCTTCCTGACTGCTTTTGAGTCCTCCAAACCCTTCCAATCTCTGCCTGTTACCCAGTTCCAAAGTCACTTTCACATTTTCAGTTATCTTGGTAGCAGTGCCTATTTTCCTGGTATGAATTTCTGTATTAGTTGGTTCTCACACTGCTACAAAAATACCAGAGACTAGGTAATTTATGAAGAAAAGAGTTTTAATTTACTTACGGTTCTGCAGGCTGTGCATCAGGCATTGCTACAGAGGCCTCAGGAAACTTACAGTCATGGCAGAAAGTGAAAGAGAAGCAAGAATATCTGGACATGGTGACAGAACATAGAGAAGGAGAAGAAGCAAATGTTACAAACTGTTAAACAACCAGATCTCAAGAGAACTCACTCATTATCATGAGAACAGCAAACAGGAAATCCTCACATGATTCAATGACTTCCCATTAGGTCCCTCTGGCAACACTGTGGATTACAATTCACCATGAGATTTGGGTGGGAACACAGAGCCAAACACTATCACTTAAAATATTCTAATTATCTTTGTTGTTATATCTACCTATGTCTGCACAACTTGCAGTGGTCTAAAAGTCCAGCAGGTTCATAGTGAATTGCAAAGCAAAGCAAAGCAATGATCAGAATTACACTAAGAAAAAATTTAAAATTCAAAACAACATTCACCTTTAGGGAAAAGCCTTAAAATATATCTCATCAATAGTGAATGGTTAAATAAGATTCTTGATAAACAATGCACATTTTTCTTAGTGACATATTAATTTTTTAAATTGTTATGATGCATCTATTGCTTGAATTTAAAAATGATTTACTTAGTATTATTTGGAAGTTTCTTATGACATCTTACCTAGTACAAGCTTAAGGAGTAGTTTAACTGTTGCAACTGATAAGTGAAATTTAAGAGGTACAGGGTTCTGTTGCTGTTTTTGGTAAGATTTGTAAACCAAACAGTCAGTGACTGAGGCAGGTCTTGATCAAATAGAGGTTTATTTAGCTGATGATGAGGATGTACCCTCAATATCAGATTATAAGCCACAAGAAAAAACAATATAAGCCACAGGATCATCTGTGAACTGTACTTTTTCCAAAGGGGATTTTGGGATCTTCAACACTTAAAAGAGAAAGAACAAGCAGAAAGGGGTAAAAAAAGAGGGAGAGTAGGCCATGAGGCAGTTGGTTCCATTCTTGTGAGGCTATGGTTAGCCTCAGTAAACCTACATTTTACAGGTAAAAAGAGGGAATAGAGAAAAAAGTCAACTATATGTGTTCTTTTCTAAGTAAATATGCATTTTACATACGAAAAAGTAAACATGAAAAGGAGTAGAGGAAATGAGACTATGACACAGGGTTACACAATTATAGCTATTATCTGGGATCACAAGAAAGGCAGGTTTTAAATGACTTGGTTTCCAAGGTTAACTTTCTATTATGCCTAGTGATATTGTGGTCCCAAGATTCTATTTTTTATCACAGGCCAGATAAATTTCTCTTGATTTTTCTCTAATGCATAAGTTACAGCACATTTACAAATATAAGCCTTTTAGTGATTGTTCCAACTTCCTGAATGTTTCTGAGATACAAAATACAAAAACCTCCATAGCAGTTATCCAGCACAACAATGAGGTACCATTCTGAGTGCAGACTGAATCTCCAGTGTTTAAGTCTCTATTTTTTTTTTAATCTTGTATATATACTCATTCTATGGGCTATTTTCTTTGCATGGGTCCAAGTCAATAGTTATGTTATTGTTCATACTGGGAGATGACTGGAAATGAGATTTGGAAACCATTACAACAGAAAAGGTAACATAACAAATTTTTTTCCTGAAAATTATGATTTTTAAAAAAAATTAATATTTTTAACTGACCAGTAAGATAAATATATATCTATGTGATACCATGTGATGTTGTAACACAGGTAGACATTTTGGAAAGATTAAAATAGGATAAATGTGAGTTTAAAGTGATGAAATAATTATAACCCTATTATGAATAGCACAGCAAGACAATCTATGAGAATAAGAAAAGTTTGCATTAATAACTTTTATCAGTTGGGTTCAGTTTAAATATTACTGTAGAAAATGTAAGTTTTGAGTCCTCTGTGGGAAACATAATCTAGTCCTCCTAAGGAGATGGCTTCAGATGACTGAGGCTTATGAGAAGCTGTAAATATTTATAAAATTCCCAGGTGATAGTAAAAATAAAATGACTTTCTCTGTCCAATTTCATGTGCCATGATGTCCTCAAAATGGGAATTATGTGTACTAAGAGCATTTGCCAGTGTCTGAACATCAGCTTTCAAAGAGGGCAACACTTCAGTCTATCCAGACATAGACACAATAAAAAAAAGTCTCATCTTCAGTAGGAAGCATTCATTTTATAAAAGTCAACTGTCACCAGGTTCCTGATGAAGTGACCAGGGAGAGCTTCTTGCACTTATCTTGGGAGTACCTTGTAAAAAAATCTGCTGACTAATAGCACATATTGATTAAAATTAAATAAAATTAAATTAAGACAGTTAAAATTAATTAAATACATTTAATAATTTCCTCTCATTGGCAGGCATGGTAAGAGTTGAAGGCCTTCAAAATTCCTCTGGTAAAAGATAATTTTATTGATGACCAAATGATACTAACCAAGCAACCAAGGACTATATTTGTATAGGAATTATTCTGTGAGTTAATTCCCATATTTCAGTCTAATTTCTTTTAGCCCCTTTAATAATCCATTTGTCCTTTATTTTGAAGACTATTTTGGAAAATGAACAAAAGTTTTTTATTTGCACTGGAGTTTGCCATGTTTTAACAGCAGCTTTTCCAGTTCTATCAGCAAATCTATTATTTTTAGAAATTTATCCTCTTGTCTTATGTGAGCTCTATGATGAATTACTGATATGTAAGCAGGCAGTTATAAATCTCTAACAAGTCCCCTATGAACCATAAGATTGTTTTTTCTTTTTAGTTATCATTGAAATAAAATAAATTCTATATTTTAAGAATTTTCTCTTTTGCATGAGACAGCAAAAATGTATTTATTATGTAAATATATATGTACATATATATATATATATATATGTACATATATATATATATATTTTTTTTTCAAGTCCAGAACCAAGAATCACACCCCTAGTAACAGGTATGAACTCATTTGCTTGTGAAGCCTTAATTCCAGACGTGACATAGACTTCTATAGTTTTATAAATCATCACAGCATAAAAGGTCACAATTTCCCAATGTATCCTAAATACATGACCTATTACTATCAGGGATTCAATATGGGCAAAAATATAAGATAAATCAGATCAAGTTTTAAAAAATTTGGAATCCCCAAGGTCAGAAAGAGACCATAACCACTTTTAGTTATTCAAAAGCCTCTTTAGATTCTAGAGACCAAACCAGAAGATCTACAGAATTATTATTCAATTAATCCATCAGAATTTTTGTCTACCTTGAAAAATCCGGAATTCACTGTCTAAAATCCTATCCTAGCACCACAAATTGACAATTTTGTTTGTTTGTTTGTTTGTAGGTCCATTTTATCTACAAAATGGACTGACTCCTAGATTGTAATCCTTTGTGGCCTTCAGCTGCCAACAGGTGCCCTAAATATTTTACCTCAGATTCCTTATATTACAATTGTTCTAGTAAGGTCTTATGTCTTGCGAAGCAAAGAAATGTGACAAAGGCAAATTATAGATTTTTTGTGGCTCTCTAGTTTCTGATGCTACCAAATAATCTACATACTGAATAATTATACTTTAGTATAATTATTTTTTGTTTGGTTAGTTTTTCATAAATGCATGGGGAAAATAGCAGGAGAATGTAGAAACCCTTGAGGTATCTTTCGCCATAAATATTGAACTCTTTTTTTTAAATAGCTTTTGGGATACAAATAGTTTTTGATTACAGGAGTAAATTGAGCAGTGGTAAAGTCTGGGATTTTAGTGTACCCATCACCCAAGTGGTGTACATTGTACCCAATATGTAGATTTTTAAATTCCCTCATCTGTTGGCCCTACCATCTTCTAAGTATCCAAAGTCCATCATACCACTATATATGCCTTTGTGTACCCATAGCTTAGCTCCGATATACATAACTGAGAACATAAGATAATTCATTTTTCATGTTTGAATTATTTTACTTAGAATAATGCCCTCAGCCCCCCATCCAATTTGGTGAACACACCACATATATTTATACACACACACACATATGCCACATATATATCTGTGCCTGAACAGTATTCTATGAGGTGTGTGCACATACATACACACACACACACACACACACAGTATATATATATATGTATTTGTATGTATATATGTGTATACACATTCATATAGAATAGTTATATATATATATATATATATATATATATATATATAAATGACATTTTATTTTTTCTCTTTTTAACTTTAGTTTCAGGGGCACATGTGAAGGTTTGATATACAGATAAATTAGTGTTATGAGGGTTTGTGGTAAAGATTATCTCATCATTCAGGTATTAAGCATACTAGCCAACAGTTATTTTTTTCTGCTCCTCTCCCTCCTTCCAACCTCTACCCTCAAGTAGACCCTAGTGTCTATTTTTTCCTTTTTCGTGTTCCTGAGTTCTCATTATTTAGCTACCACTTATAAGTAAGAACATGTGTTATTTGGCTTTCTATTCCTGTATTAGTTTGCTAAAGATAATAGCCTCCAGTTCAGTCCATGTTCCCACAAAAGACATTATTTCATTATTTTTATGGCTGCATAGTATTACATGGTGCATATGTATCACATTTTCTTTATCCAATCTGTCACTGATAGGCTTTAGGTTGATTCCATGCCTTTGCTATTGTGAATAGTGTTGCAATGAACACTTGCGTGAATGTGTCTTTATGGCAGAATGATTTATATTCCTCTGGGTATATAACCAGTAATGGGATTTCTGGGTTGAAGGTAATTCTGATTTTTGCTCTTTGAGGAATTGCCATACTACTTTTCACAATGGTTGAACAATTTACAAGCCAACCAACAGTGTATAAGCATCCCTTTTTCTCTGCAACCTTGTCAGCATCTGTTATTTTTTGACTTTTTAGTAATACCCATTCTGACTAGTGTGAGATAGTATCTCATTGTGGTTTTTACTTGCATTTCTCTAATAATCAGTGATACTGAGCTTTTTATCATTCTTGTTGGCCACATGTACGTCTTCCTTAGAAAAGTGTATGTTCATGCTATTTGCCTACTTTTTAATGAAGTCGTTTGATTTTTTTCTTGTGAATTTGCTTAATTTTCTTATAGATGCTAGATATTAGACCTTTCTCAGATGCATACTTTGCAAGTATTTTCTACCATTCTGCAGCTTGACTGTTTACTCTAGATAGTTTCTTTTGCTGTATAGAAGCTATTAAGTTTAACTAAATTCCATTTGTCAATTTTTGCTTTTAATGCTTTTGGTGTCTTTGCCATGAAACCTTTTCCCATTCCTATTTTCAGGATGGCATTGCATAGGTGTCTTCCAGGGTGTTTATGGTTTTCAGTTTTGCATGTAAGTCTTTAATTCATCTTGAGTTGACTTTTGTATGTTGTATAACGAAGGAGACCAGCTTCTATCTTCTGCATATGACTAGCCAGTTATCCCAGCACCATTTATTGAATAGACAGTCTTTTTTCGCTTGCTTTTTTTCATCAGCTTTGTCTAAGATCAGATGGTTTTAGTAAACATGCAGTCTTATTTTTGGACTCTCTATTCTGTTCTGTTCATCTGTGTTCCTGTTTTTGTACCAGTATCATGCTGTTTTGGTTACTACAGTCCTGTCATATAGTTTAAAGCTGGGTAATGTGATGCTTTCAACTTTATCCTTTTGCTTAGGATTGCTTTGCCTATTAGAGCTCTTTTTTTTTGGTTCCATATGAATTTTAAAATATTTTTCTAGTTCTGTGAAGAATGTCATTGGTAGTTTGTTAGGAGTATCATTGAATCTGTACATTGCATTGGACAGTATGGCCATTTTAATGATATTAATTCTTCTTATCCATGGGCAAGGAGTATTTTTTTCATTTGGTTGTGTCTTCTCTGATTTTTTTTTTGAGCCGTGCTTTGTAATTCTCATTGGAGAGATCTTTGACTCCCCTGTTTAGCTATAGTCATAGGTTTTTTGTGTGTGTATGTGCATGTGAAAATTTTGAATGGAATTGCCTTTCTGATTTGGCTCTTGGCTTGGATGTTGTTTGTGTATGGAAATGCTAGTTATTTTTGCACATTGATTTTGTATCTTGAAACTTTGCTGAAGTTGTCTGTCAGCTAAAAGAGCATTTGGGACAAGACTATGAGGTTTTCTAGATATAGAATCATGTCTGCACACAGGAATAGTTTGAATTCTTCCCCTACTATTTGGATGCCCTTTATTTCTTTCTCTTGCCTTACTTCTCTGGCTAGGACTTCCAATACTATGTTTAATAGAAGCAGTGAGAGAAGGCATCCTTGTCTTGGGTCGATTTTCAAGGGGAATGCTTCCAGCTTTTGCTTATTCATATAATGGTGGCTGTAGGTTCCTTCAAAACCTACTTTGTTGATAATTTTCAGCAAGAAAGGATGATAAATTTTATCAAAAGCTTTTTCTACATCTATTGAGATTATCTTTTTTTATTTTTAGTTTTGTTTATCTGATGAGTCACATTTATTTGTTTGTGTATGTTGAATCAAACTTGCATAATAGGGAGGAAACTGACTTGATTGTAATGGATTAGCTTGTTGATGTGCTCCTGGATTCAGTTTGCAAGTATTTTGTTGGAGATTTTTGCATTGATGTTCGTTAGTGATACTGAACTGAAGTTGTTTTTAAGGCATTCTCTCTGGTTTCTTTTAGCTTTTGCTTGCTTGTTTTTAAGTCTCAAAGAACTTCTTGATTGCTGCCTTAATTTAATTATTTACCCAAAAGTCATTCAGGAGCATGTTGTTTAATTTTTATTTAATTGCATAAGTTTGAGTGATGTTTAAGTTACATTGTTTTTGGGTGGAGAATTCTGTAAAGGTCCATCAGAGCCATTTGGCCCAATGTTGAGTTCAGGTCCTCAATATCTTTGATAATTTTCTGCCTCGATGATCTGTCTAATACTGTTAGTTTGTAGTATGCCCATGTTTTCTGTTATTCAGGCCATGTTTTCAGAGAGCAGCTGTGTTGTGTTGGGAATCTGCTCCAGCCCGCAGTTGCCTCAGACTGTCCAAAACCTGAGGTACAGAATTGCTAAGTCAACGAAATAGCAAAGATGATGGCTGTCCCTCCCTCTCTGACCTCCATCCCAAGGAGGTTTGAAATCTTTGTCAACCAGGGAACACTGGTGAGAGTAGCTGGAGACCATGGCTGTGAGGTACTGCTCAGTGAGAAGGAACGGGATTGGGATCCAGCTTTAAAAAGCCGTCTGTCCATTTTCATAGAGCTTCTGTTCTGTTCTGGGGGTCTGCTTCAGTCCCCTTACCCTATCATATCAGCGTATCTAAAGCACTAAAGCTAAAACAACTAAGTTGGCCAAACAGAAAGATTGCAGCCTGTCCCACCCATTGAGGGCTCTGACTTGGGGAGGTGTAACCCTGCTATTGGCAACTGACTGGAGTTCTAAGCCCGTGGGGTCTTATTCTGTAATGTGCCAAGAAAGTGGAGCCTGCAGACTGTTGCTCCTCAGCCCCCTGGATTCAGCCCTCTCCTAGGGGTATGTATGGGGATCTAACCTTCAGCTTTTCTAACCTCCAGCAGTTGCTGGAGTTGCAACTGCTTTTGCTGAGAAGCCCAGGAAGACTGGGTGTCTAAGGTTTTCTGGTCTCTTCATGTGCCTGAGTGACTGTTCTGCCATGACTCCATATAGCTGTGTGTGTCAGACTGAAGGCCTTGATTGGGTAGGTCCATGAGGGAGTCTCTCGACCTGAGAATTGCTAAGATCCATGGGAGAAGCATAGGTTCCCTGGGTCACACATTCACTCACTGCTTCCTAGGTGGGGGAAGAGAGGAGAGGCTCCCCTGGCTCAGTGTCACCTCTGGGTAGGCCATCATTTATGTTGCTTTTCTCTGTTCTCCATGAGTTAAGTTGTTTCCTTGATTATTTCCAGTGCCTGTATCTGAATGTTTCTGTTGAAGGTGCTGTATTTACTTGCCTCTTCAGTTCCTCTCCCTGAGAGTGGCACGCACTAGCTGCTTCTAATCTGCCATCTTGACCACCCCTCTGGACTCTTTTATAAGCCAAAGTAAACAAGAATGTAGACTGATCTGCTAGAGAAACATAAAGAAATAAATAAAATGCAGAAAATTGAACAATTACAAAGAAAACTTTGCAGACAACTGTGTCAAAGTCAGAAGAATGTCAAAGTTAGGAATTATAGGGATTAATAGAAAAATTATTTACTTCTCTAAAATTTTGTATCAATCCATATAGTGGTTAATTATCTTTATCTAATAGGCTTTTCTTCTTTCCTGGAGGTATGGGAGAATCATTGGATGAATACCCTTCTTAAAATTGTATCTTAATTTTCTAATTATTTTATAACTGATTTTATTTCTTTTAATTGAACTCCCAACAAATAATATTGTTTTACATATGACCATGGATCATCTTTGGTGAACTATTTGTATTGTTTTTATATTTTAAATTTTGGGCCCAAAATTATACCTTAATCTATTTCAGTTTTCCAACATGGTGTGAGACTGTTACTATATGCCTAACTCTTTTTCTTTTACCGGGTGCACAGTAATCAAATTAGGTGTCTTTTCTCCTTAGGAGCTCCATAGCCACTCCATCCAGAATATGGAATATAGTAGCCTTAAAGTCTTACAACAGGTCTCTCACCACTGGATTTAGAGTAGAATCAGAAGAAAGTAAGAATTGATAGTCATCAGTCAGAGGAGCTAACTTCATGGAATCCATGAGGAAAAAGAAATAGAAGAAGGCTGATCTGAAACCCCCAAAACCTCTATTGACTTATCACCAAATGGAAAGTGAGAAATTATCAAGGAAATTATTGAAGAAGTAGCATCAGTATCATCAGTTTCCACCTCTGAAATTATCTAAAGCTATTCATTTTTAAGCCATTTACTAAGTATTTCTTAGCTGAGGGTTCTTTCCTGGGTTCCTCTAATTCTCTTGTTGCTGCAATTCCTGCATTATTCTCCAGAGTCTCTAATATACTTTTCCTGATATTCTGGCATCTTGCGATAATAATCTACAGTTTGCTCTTCTTCCTTTGTCTTCTTCATAGGTTGTTTAGAGTTGGGGTCCTTTTCTTCAGTAAATATTTCAATTGAGTCATTAATAATGGTTTTTATTTTTGATTTTTTAAAATCTTCCTCTAGATTGCTTCAAAACTAAGTAACTACTGTTAAGATTAAAGTAATGGTCTATGTTTGTCATTCGTCCACTTTTTCCCTAACTTGAGTTTGGCTAGTCAGCAAGAGAAACAAAACATACATGACATCCATACATAAAGATCAGACAAAACATACATAAAGATCAGAGGGCAGTTTTGATTTGCAGGTGGATCCATGTCAGTAAATTCTGAGGAAGTCTTAACAAACTGCTGAAGAAAATCAATCAATGGAAAATTCACTCATCTTTTGAGTACATGAATGTAATTTCTCCCAACTCACCTTTACAGACAGATTTAACTACGATTGGCAAACCATCGCTAATGTTTTTAAATCTTCTATAATGTCTCTGACGTGTATAAATTTTCCATAGTTATCTAGAAAATGGAGGATAGCTGGCTTTTCTTGGCCTGAATCTCTCTTGATGTGCTGTAGATCTTCCAGATTCCCAAATGCTTGGTCCATCAAATGAGCTATGTCTGCTGATCATACAATCCCATGCAAGTGCAGTTTGCAGAATTCACTGCAGTAACCAGTGCACATCCACAAGTGTGGGGCTGTAAACTGGAAACATGCTGTGGAACACTTCTACAAACTTCTGGAGCACAAGAAAAAGGCGGCTTTACAGGGCAACATCATCTGGCAAAAAAAAAAAAAAAAAGCATTTGAATTACATGAAACTGCTGTGTAGCTATTCAACACAATCAGGTTTGCTGGCCATACACTTAGAAAAGGCTAGATTTCTTCTCAATGAGAAAAGAAAAATGTAAATTATGTGGTGCTTTAGTCCTCTTTGTTATGTTGACCTTCATCAACTTAGCACCTTATTTGTTTGCTTTTTTTTTTTTTTTTTCAGAAGAGTATTACAGTTCTCCATTTCATTGCCTTCTAAAGGAGAGAGTTTCTTATCTCAGTTCTCAATGATTTCCTGGCCAGATCTTCTTACCTTGTCTGCTTTTCTAGATAATAATATGTGACAAGAAGGGACTCTTGAAGGTGGAATCCAGGTTAAGACATAAAGTAAACTCAGGGCTATGCCACAAGGCCCAAAACCTGTGTCCGCAAATGAAGTTGTGTCCTCATCCTTCTTTGCAGAAAAGTCCACAAATGGAGGAAGCCACTTGTATAAATCATGATCACCTCCCCCTTCTGCAGAGTTGGTTTGTGGCAGGGAGTAATAAAAAGCAATCTCACGCCAGTTAGAATGGCAATCATTAAAAAATCTGGAGACAACAGATGGTGGAGAGGATGTGGAGAAATAGGAACACTTTTACACTGTTGGTGGGAGTGTAAATTAGTTCAACCATTGTGGAACACAGTGTGGCAATTCCTCAAGGACCTAGAAACAGAAATTCCATTTGACCCAGCAATCCCATTACTGCCTATATATTCAAAGGATTATAAATCGTTCTACTATAAGGACACGTGCACACGAATGTTCATTGCAGCACTGTTTACAATAGCAAAGACCTGGAACCAACCCAAATGCCCATCGATGATAGACTGGACAGGGAAAATGTTGCACATATACACCATGGAATATTATGCAGCCATCAAAAACGATGAGTTCATGTCCTTTGTAGGGACATGGATGAACCTGGAAACCATCATTCTCAGCAAACTGATGCAAGAGCAGAAAATCAAACACGGCATGTTCTCACTCATAGGCGGGTGTTGAACAATGAGAAGACATGGACACAGGAAGGGGAACATCACACACAGGGGTCTGTTGGGGGGAAATAGGGGAGGGACAGTGGGGGGTGGGGAGTTGGGGAGAGATAGCATGGGGAGAAATGCCAGATATAGATGAAGGGGAGGAAGGCAGCAAATCACACTGCCACACGTGTACCTATGCAACAATCTTGCATGTTCTTCACATGTACCCCAAAACCTAAAATGCAATTTAAAAAAAAAGCAATGTAGGGGAAGCACAGGGAGTAGGGACAGCAGAGAAAGGAGGAGGAGGGCTCTATGAAAGAAAAAAATGCCTTTAATTATCACATTTTTTTTCTGACTCTCCAAATCATTTTAAATTTATCCCTAAGAATGACATTTATCCCATTAAGTACAAGTAATTTATTTGTATAAGAACCCTAGCAAATATGTTATTTTATTCAAATCAAAACTGTCCTCAGACTAAAACTGGGTTTTCATATCCACACTCCAAATGCAACAGAAAGATACTGGACCTTTAAAAGAAAGCACATATGCTCCAACCACATGGTTGTCCTAATGGAATTTATAGAGCTCATATTATCCAGGTTTAGCTTGAATTTGGAAATTCAAGCTAAGCGTGGATAATATGAGCTCTAAAATTACCAGCTGGATGGTCTGTCCAGCTAGTAATCAAAAACAGAACAAAACAAAACCCACAAAAAACACCGAGGGCTAGAAGGGAAACCGTTTATTATTTAGGGTGTCTTACCTTACTGTGTGACCACAGAACTTCAGTTGTCTGCTGATTCTGAAATTTCCAGATATCCCATTCTCATTGCCAGAAATGTTTGGGAAATATAATTTAAAATAAAATCTGCCAGCCCAGAATATCTATTCACAAAGGAAGGAGAAAAAAAAGAAGGGAATTTTATTATTGAATTAGCATTAAATCAGAATGTGAGGCATATGACAGGCAATCCACTAAGAGATTGCAAAAACAGGAAGAAATCTTAATGCTTTTATATAACCAAACAGACACAATTCATTACGAACATGTTATCAAGATAACTATAACTAATCTTCAAGTGAGAGAGTTTGACAGTACCATTTGTCACACAGTTTGTCCTATATCTACCTGGTAATTGGAGTGACCATCTGTGTTAGCTAATTGGCTTCAACCAAAAGTGAAACTAACATCTCATATCTTTATAATAAGAGTAGTTTTGGAGCTAATATCTACTAAAGTAATACATATATATGCATAGAAACATAGTAATATTTTCTACATTCTTCACATATCCCAAATAGGATGTGGGGAGGTAGGTAGGAGGGTCCATAATGGAATACAAACATTAAAAAATACACCTACTTACAATAACAAATAATCTAATAACAGTGAAGGGAATGAGGAAGCAAACGTGACTGATGTAATTTTGAAAACTGTACCCCTCTTTACTGCTGTTTTGATTTCTGCAGTTTCAGCTACACACGATCAGCTGCAGTTTGAAAACAAGTGAGTACAGAAAAACAAGGTATTTGCAGAGAAAGAGAGAGGCCACATTCCCATAACTTTTATTATAGCATACTGTTACATTTGTTTTATTTTATAGTTAACTTGTTGTTAACCTCTTACTGTGCCTAGTTTATAAATTAAAATTTATTCCTGGTATGTATTTTGGGGCTCATAAACTGATGCCCCAAAATATGACACTTGGACATGCAGGACTAAAGAAGTAGCCTCAAAGTCTCTGTGCTCTTCCTCCACCCACTCCTGCCTCTCAACCCTCTGTCTTTTCCAAGGATGAACCTGCTTTCTGAAGTTCCCTTATCTGCTTGAAGTCCAGAGCTACCAAAGGAGAAAACAATTACCTTTGGTTCTTCAACTGACTTTTCCTTAACTTTACTTACATTGCAGGAAGAAAGACTGAAGTCTTTCAACATATCTGGACAGACTTTGGCCACAAACCATTGTCCATTCTGTGGGCCCAACAGACCTTGTCCTAGGCCATTGTATGTTCTCCAAGTCCACTTATTTCCTCCTCATATTCATTCAGTGTCCCTCAAATTACCACATTTTTCCCATTTCCCTTTCTTCTATGAAGAAAGGTACATAAACAACAGTATTCCATAGGGGTATTTGGTAATAATTCTCCTGTGTAATTCTGTGCTATGAACATTAAAATAAAATATGTATGGCTTTTTCCTATTAATCTGCATTTTGTCAGTTGATGTTTAGCAAGCCTTCAAAGGATTAAAGGGAAATTTCCATGTGGCCCCTACAGTTTGCATAGTAAAAAATGTAATATATAAGTTTTGGTATTATCTGCAGGTTTGGGCATACACTGGTGTCTTGGAATGTATCCCCCATGAATAAGAGGGAATTATTGTATCTTGAATGAATGTTGTGAGGCTAGAAACAAAATGATCATGCAAGTACTGTAATTTTGTAAAGAAGTTTTCTCACAGCAGTATAGAGTCATTATTCTGAAATTATGCATATACCAGAATTCAACAAATAAGTAAAGATAACATAGATAATGAGGATTGGGTTTCTCACTGTTAGAAAAAAATATAAATAGGAAAAGCAGAAGGCTAAAATGAAACATGAAGAACTGCATTGGAATGATAGGCATCAGCATAAACTTTTAATTTTATGTACATATTATACTATATGTGTATAATTATTTTTTTTTATTTATTTATTTGAGATGGAGTCTTGCTCTGTTGCCCAGGCTGGAGTGCAATGGCATGATCTTGGCTCACTGCAACCTCTGTCTTCCAGATTCAATTGATTCTCCAGCCTCAGCCTGCCTAGTAGCTGAGATTAGAGGTATGTGCCTCCATACCCAGCCAATTTTTATATCGTTAGTAGACACAGGATTTCACCATGTTGGCCAGGCTGGTCTCAAACTTCTGACCTCAAGTGATCTGCCCATCTTGGCCTCCCAAAGTGCTGGGATTATATTTTACATATAATATAATCACAGTTAATATATGAAAAAGTTAGTAAACATGCATATGTTCTCTAGCACTGGTAACTGAGAAGGTGTAACAGCAATGACACTACAATAGCACTGAACACACAGTTGAAAGTCTTGCTGATTCAGACTGGGCTTAGTTAGGTTATACTAAAAACTTCAGATTGGTTACTGATCTGCTCTCAACATCTCTCATTTATTCATCAGGATATCTTCTCATAATGAAAGCAAAAACACAAGAGAGAAAATACACTCCTTAAAGCCATTTGCAGCCCTGATTTGTATCACCTCTGTTGGCATTACACTGACCAAGGCAACTTGGGTCTCAATGTCAAGGGACAGAAAAATACACTCTGGTTCTTGTGGTAGGAGCTGTAACATCACATGGAAAAGGGCTCGAACACAGAAAGGTTTTTAAACAATTGGGACAAATAATTTAATGTACTACAAAATCACTTCGTGGGGAGTGTTTCTGGAATCCTTTGAGAGGAGTAATTCTAAACATCTGTAAATGTATAGAGTTCCTGTCCCAGAATATCTCTACTTATATAAATGTATAATCTGAGAATTTGAAAGTAGAATTACAGCCTTTGTGCTAATGAAAATTACATCCTAACTTGAGGTCTATTTAAATACAAGATATCCAGGTTAAAAAAAAAAAAAAAAGATTGTATTGCTTTATCTGGAGGTTGCCAACCATTCAAATATTTCCAAACCGTGTAACATGAGATAATAGAATCTATGAGAAGCTATTATTTGGTAACTCCCAAGGAGTGTAATGGTAGCACACCACTATTTGGTGCATATAAATTCCTAATTTATACACCATTAGTATTTTTTTCTCCTGCAGTCAAAAGAAAACGCTAATGGCTAAGAGCATTAGATTCTAACATGACTCCAAACTATCATGAAAACTAGGATTAAGATAATATCTTTCACACCACGTAACAACCATTTTACTTTGAAGCAAATTACCTGGCAGAGGACAGCTCATGGATTTCTGTATATTAAACAGAGAGATATAACTACTCCAACAGTATAAAGAATTCTGTACCCCAGAGCAAGAAAATTTATCAGTACTACCAAAAGTTAGCTTAGGAGAGTAGATCAGAAAGCAAGTTTGGTAATTCAAATAGTTAAAAAAACACACACACACACAACTTTTCTATAGAAAAATAAATGAAAATTTATGATGGAGAAGCAAAATTACTGTAACTTTTCACCATATGTAATGTGGCATAATATAAATTGCAAAGTTCAGTGAGAGGAAATTGAACTTCAGAATTTACCCTGAAACTTCTTGGCTAAAATTTATTCACTAGCTTTTGACAATACTTCAGTAAAAATATTTGCATGTTACTTTATAAAGTTTATCAATGTGAAGGAATTGGAAACCTTACCAATAAATAATGAGGTTTCATATATATATATACACACACACACATACACACACACACACACACACATATATATAAATGGTTCAGTCATTTTTAGCCTGCTTACAAAACTATGCAAATATAATCACTATCTAATTTTAGAAGATTTTCCATAGTTTCATAAAGGGACCCTATACTCATTAGTGATAACTCTTCATTGTCCTTTCCCAAACTTCTGACAACCACTAATCGACTTCCTATATGGATTGGCCTATTCTGGATACTGTATATGTACATACAACATGTGGTCTATCTTGACTGGCTTCCTTTACTTTACCTAATGTTTTCAAGATTCATGTATTTTATAACATAATACTTCATACCTTTTTATTGCCAAATAATATTCCACTGCATGGAAATGCTACAATTTTGCTATTATGAATATGCTGCTATAAACAGTCATAAAATTTCTTATGGGAAGTATAATTGCTAGGTCTATGTTAACTATGTAATATTTTAAGAAAATATGAAATTGTTTATAACAGAAGCGGTAGAGTTTTACAATCCCACCAGCTCTTTGATGATTCTGATTCCCCTATATTCTTGAAAGCACTTTTTTTAGTCTGACAATTTTTATTTTAAGACAGGGTCTCACTCTGTCACCCAAGCTGGAGTAGCGTGAACAATCATAGCTCGCTGCAGCTTCACACTCCTGGGTAATGTGATCCTTCCACCTCGGCTTTCCAAGTAGCTGAGACAAAAAGCATGCATCACCACACCTGGCTAATTTTTAAAAAAATTTTTTATAGAGATCAGAGTCTTTTCATGTAGCCCAAGCTGGTATCAAACTCCTGGCCTCATGTAATCCTCCTGTCTTGGCCATCCAAAATGCTGAGATTACAGGCATGAACTTCCATGCCGAGCCTCATCTGACAATTTTTTAAAATTATACTCATTTTAATGGGTTTTATGGGTATGTCATTATGATTTTTATTTGCATTTCTGTAACGATTATTATGTTGAATATCCTTTTGATGTGTCTTTTGACCATTTGTATACCTTCCTTGCTGGAATGTATAATTAGATCTTTGTCAAATTGACACAATGATCTAATCAGATATATAATTTGCCAATATTTTCTTCAGTTTGGTGGCTTGTCTTTTTACTATCCTGATGGCAATTTCTCATCAGGTAAAAAGGAAAAAAAAAGGATTATATTTTAAAGAAATCCAAACTATTTTTCTTGTGTTGGTTTTGACATAACATTTTAAAAAATAATTGTCTGGGCGTGGTGGCTCATGCCTGTAATCATAGCACCTTGGGAGGCCAAAGTGGGCGATCACCAGAGGTTGGGAGTTTGAGTCTAGCCTGACCAACATGGAGAAACCCTGTCTTTACTAAAAATACAAAAAAAATTAGCCAGGGTAGTGGCACGTGTCTATAATCACAGCTTTTCACAAGGCTGAGACAGGAGAATTGCTTGAACCTGGGAGGTGGAGGTTGTGGTGAGCCAAGATCATGCCATTCATTGCACTGTAGCCTGAGCAACAAGAGCAAACTTTGTTAAAAAGCAAGAAGAAAGAAAGAAAGAAGAAAGAAAGAAGAAAGAAAGAAAGAAAGAAAGAAAGAAAGAAAGAAAGAAAGAAAG
>NW_022436947.1:22185039-22291074 GCF_009761245.1 Sapajus apella
AAGAAAGAAAGAAAGAAAGAAAGAAAGAAAGAAAGAAAGAAAGAAAGGAAAGAAAGAAAGAGAAAGAAAGGCAGAAAGAAAGAGAAAGAAAAGAAAAATAATTGATTTAGTAAAATTCATACAAATTTACTCCTGTGCTTTTTTTTCCTAACAGGATTATTTTTTGTTGTTTTATCTATTACATATAGATCTGTTTTAAATTATTAACTTTTAATCTATTGATTTATATAGCTATCCTCATGCTAGCACCATGATGTTCTGATTATTATAGCCTTGTAGATAGATTTGAAATTAGAAAGCACTAGTACTCGATCTTTTTTTTTTTCATAATTGTTTTTGGCTCTTTTGGATTCAGTACATCTCCATATAGACGTTAGAGTCAGTTTGTCAATTTCTGAAATAAGGGATCTGAAACTTTGATAAAGATTGTGCCAAATCTGTATATCAATTTGGAGATATACAATAGCTTAACAATATTAAATATTCCATCTATGAATATTGAGTGTCTTTCCATTTATTTGTCTCCTTTAATTGCTGTCAACATAGTTTTTGTTGTTTCTAGTGTACAAGTCTGATCTTTTTTTTTTGTTACTTCTATGTATTGTATTCTTTTTGTTACTAATATAAATGAACTTTTTTATTAATTTAATTTTGAGAATTCTTTTTGCTGGGGCACAAAAATACCATTGATTTTTTATATTGATCTTGTACCTTTCACCCTTACTAAAAATCATTTATTAATTTCAACAATTTGTAGTAGAGCCTTTAGATTTTCTATGTACCAAATCTATGTTTTCTAAGAATAAATTGCTTTATTCATTTCCAACATGATTTTTTTTCTTCCTTAATTGTTTATCTAGAACCTTCAGTACAATATTGAACACAAGTGGTAAGAGCAGACCTATTTATCTGCTTTTTCATCTTAAAGGAGAAACATTCTCTCTTTTAGCTAATATGACATTAAGTGGAGTTTTTTATATGCTTTGCATAGGTTGGGAGAGCTGCCCTCTATTTCTAGTTGGCTGAGTATTTCTATCATGAAATAATATTGCATTCGTCACTTGATATTTCTCTTTCTGTTAAGATTATCATGTACTTGTTGTTTGATTTCTGGATGTTAAACCAGCCTCGCATTCTTGGGGTAAATTCCACTTGGTCTTGACATTCAATCCTCTTTTACTTGCTGTATTCAGTTTGCTGGTATATAATTAGGGATTTTTTGCATCTATATTTCTAAGGAAAAGTGGTTTTTGTTTTCTTTTTGTCTGATGACTCTCTGGTTTGAGTATCAGAGTAATACTGAACCCATAAATGAGTTTGAAGTGTTCCCTCCTCTTCTATTTTTTTGAAAAGTCTTTGAAGTATTGGTATAAATTTTTCAAGTATTTGGTAGAATGTACCAATAAAGCCATCCTCCCAGTGATTTTTTCAAGAGTGATTGTTAATTATGCATTAAATCTCTGTTTTCTTGTGAATAAATTCAGATTTTCTATTCCTTATTGACTGATTTTTGGTGGTTTGTGCCTTTCTACAAATCCATTCAAATAAATCAAATTACTAAGGTAGGAATTGCATTTGCTATTCATTTTCTATATGTCTATGTTCTACTTATTGTTGCTCTCTTTTCTTAATTACAGTATATTTTTATACTAAATAGAGATCTTTAGTGTTTCCGGGGCCATTTAAAATATATATTTTTTCTTTAATATTTAGTTTTAAAATTTTTGTCAGTGGTTTCTTTGGTAATTATAATAAAGAAATGAACTTAATACAATATACTTTGAATTAACACTGCCTTTTTTTCTGATTTTTGAGATGGGGTTTCACTATGTTGGCCAGGATGGTCTCAATCTCTTGACCTCGTGATCCACCCGCCTCAGCCTCCTAAAGTGCTGGGATTACAGGCGTGAGCCACCGTGCCCGGCCAACACTGTCCTAATATTTCAATAATGTATAAAAACTTTGCTGCAACATAAGCTTCTTAATAATACCCTACTTTGTGCTATTATTATTATACAGGCTGCATTATTATATAAATTTACCACCACAGTGATACAATTATTTATATACACAGTTGACTTTTAAATAAGATATAAGAAAAGTTTTACAAACAACAATTTATACTATATTTACGTTTACTTATAGTTACCTTTCTGGTGCCCTTTATTACTTTATATTGATTTAGGTTACTGTTTAGTGCTCTTTCATTTCAGACTGAATGACTCCTTTAGCATTGTTTTGTAGGTCAGGCTCCCTAGAGACAAGTTCTTCAATTTTTGTTTATCTGAGAATGTCATAATTTCTACATTTTTGTAGTTGTGCTGTATGTAGAATTTTTGTTTGACATTTTTCTCTTTTAGCACTTTAAATATATTATTCCATGTCCTTCTGCACTCCATAATATCTAATAGAAAGTCAGCTATTAACTTATTAAGGATCCCTGTACATGACGAGTCACTTTTTCTTGCTCCATTCAAGATTCTCTCTCTGTCTTTATGTTTTGAAAGCTTTAGTATGATGTGTATAAGTGTGGTTGTCTTTGAGATTATCTTAGAGAAATTAGCTGATCTTGGATGTATAAATTGATATTTTTATCAAATTTAGGAGTTCTCAGCCACAATTTTTAAAACATTTCCTCTGTTCTATCTCTCCTCTTCATCTTGGAGTCAATTACATATATTAACATATTGGTACAATTGACAAAGTTCCACAAGTCCTCTGAGGACTTGTTCATTTTTTTCATTCTATTGTCTTTCTGGCTCTCAGACAAGATAATCTTGTTTGATTTATCTTCAGTTATGTTGATTTTTTTTCCTTTGGCCAGTTAAGTCTGTAGTTTAACTCCTCTAGTGAAAATTTTATTTTAGCTATAATATATTTAAACTCCACAATTTCTATTTTGTTATTTTTATAAATTCTTTCCCTTTACTGATAGTCTATATTTGGCAATACATATTCTCATACTTTAATTTTACACATGATTACCTCTGGATCTCTAAACATATTTTCAATAACAGATTTGTCCACTAATATTAGCATCTGATTTTTCTCAGGAAAATTCTCTATTGACCATGCTCTCCCTCCCATGTTGATCATTCTTTTATATTTTTTCTCTTGTGTAATTTTTTTCTGTGTATGGAAAATCATTTTAAATAATACAATGTGACAAGTTTAGAAATCAAATCCTCTTCTACTCATAGTTTCATTTCGTTGATATTCATTATTATGGTTTTATAGCTGCTGCTTTTTTATTTGTTAGTAACTTTTCTTGACTAATTATATGTTTATATTACTTGTGTGTAATACAACTGTATTAATACTGTAAGTTCTGTAAGCTCTCTTACTTAATACTGTAAGCTCTGCTCAGGCATTTTGGCAGTCACCTAGTATTTTACCATAAAATTTATCTTCCTAAATGCTTTGAACAAGTAAGTATTTCGCTTTTGGCTGACAATCACTGCTTATGCACTAGGCCCTTCAATACCCCAGCAGTTTCAATTCTGCCTTAAAAACTTCACTTTCTACTTGCCCAGAACCTCGGGGTCATTATATTACAGTGGCTTTTGATTACTGTTAGATAATAAGTTCTTTTCATTATTTTTATAATAATACAATTGATTATTTTAAAATTATAAATGCATCTATCTGTCACTAAAACTGAACTTCAAAATTATAACTGCTTGAGAAAGAAGATGTTAGAAGTAAATATGTGCTTATATTAAATATTTAATCATGATCATTCAAACATTAGTGAAATAAACTAATATTCAAATAGAGTTGAAGAACGATAACTTTTCACTCAAAAGTTATGACTGTATCCACAGAAATTCTACTTCTAAAATATAACAAATAGGAAAATGTGACAGACCGAGCTCAGAGTGAAATCAGTCACTGATAACATTTGGTATCTTTTGCATTTCATCAATGTGTATTATTAACAGGTTATTATTTATTTTATTTCCCAGTAGGTAAAATGACATGAAAAATGGTAAAACATTAATATGCTCATTTATCCTGTCAAAATTGATACATATTTTAAATATTTTTAATTTTAGAATAAAAGAACATTTTAAAGAAGTTGTAAAATGTAGTACAGAGAGTTCATATATACCCTTTATCCAATTTCCCCAGGTATTAGCACCTCACAATAGTACGGTATATTTGTCACCATTAATGAAACAATATTGATACATTATTATTAGCTAAAGACCAGAATTTATTATAATTTCTTTAATTTTGACCTAATTCCCTTTCTCTGTTTCATGATTCCAATAAAGATATTACATTTCAATTGGGGGTAGGGGAGGGATAGCAGAGGGTGGTGGATAAGAGAGGGATGGCATTAGGAGAAATATCTAACGTAGATGACGGGGTGATGGATGCAGCAAACCATTATGGGTCCCCAGAACTTAAAGTGTGCTAAAACTTTAGGTGAAAATATTGTAATTACATGCTCTTTTACCTTTAATATTCTATATCAATTTTGGCAAGACAAGAACTCTGACATGTTTTTATCTCCTTTCCCTTCCTTCACTTATTTCATCACTCATATTTTTTAAAAAATTTACCACATTTCCACTACCATTTTAAAAAAATCATTTTAAACAATTATATTGAATTTCAGAGGTTTATGTGCAATAATTTATAGGCAAATATGCATCTTATGCCTTTTTATATGTATTTCATGTCATAATTTCTTATTTATATTTGCTTTCCAAGAATATGTCCTGAAGGAATATTTATTGTTTTTTTTCTCCAATCATCTTTCTTCCCTTCCTTTTTTCTAGCAATGTGTATACGAGCTTATCACCTCTGAATCTTTACACTTTCCTAATTTTGCTCTTTTGCCAGCATGATAGTCATGTTGGACATAGGTTTAAATTTTTTCTCTTAAAGTTTAGTATAAATTATGCCATTATCTCCCAGAAGTTAGAATCAAGGTAAAAATTCTAATTATAATCATTCCTATTCTTTGTAGATTACATTTCTTCCCTATCTTTTTTTTTTCCACTCTCTCTTTCTCTATCTTTCACATATGCTGCATCTCTATTTTCTTTACGTTCTGGCTGATTTCCTATCCTTCATTCTCTATATTTTTAATTCAGTTTTTGGTTATGTCCATACAACTCTGCAGTACCACTATTAATGTATTTAACTTCCAGCAATGATGTTTGATTTCTGAGATTTCCTTGTTACTTTATTTTTAATGTAATCTTAATCTTGAACTTTTTGTTTTTATAGTTGCTTGCATTTCATTCTTTCTCTTTCAATCCACAAGATGCCTCTCTCTCTTTGTAAAAATTTTTCTCAAATGACTAATGATGCTTCGTTGTCTGAGCATAATTACAAACTGTTGCTGATGTAGAATCATCTGGCAATTTTAAAGAGAGTCTTTGTTCATGGAGTCTCATCCCTCAAATGGATAATTTTCTGGAGGTAATTGTGCAGGATGTTCAAACAGGCAAACTTCTCTTCAGAATGAGTTGGAAGAACATAGGCAAATTTATGGTTTCCTTGATAATAGAAAGAAAAAAGTCTTCTTGTTTTTTTTCTCACTGTGTGTACAATGGAAGTTCAATAAATATTTCTGCTTGGATTCCCTCTGTGGTCCTGATATTATCATCAAATGTTTCAATTTCCAACACTTTCCAGGCTGGTGAATTTGAAACTTGACTGCAAATTGAAAACATCTGGAAGCTTTAACAATTATTGCTGCCTGTATGCCAACACACAGGTGATTATTTATTTGTGGCTATGACTGAAAATCAATGTTTAGAGATCACACAGTTTTGTTTTCCAGTTATTTAATTCATTCTGCTTGCTGTTTTTCTATTAGGCAGACATTATTTGAGATTACTGACCAGCCCAGCTGGCCCAAAGGTTTTTGATAATTTGGTAATTCTCGCAGCTTTCCTGTTACTCCTGAGAGTCTCAGTGCTAGCTGTATATTGAAATGACCCAAGGAGAATTCAAGTCATATCTGCATTAGACCAAAACAGTCACATCTTTAGGGATAAGGAAAAGTGATAGGCTGCTACAAGTTCTCCACTGAGTCTATTGTTAAGCAAAGAATAACAGTGTTTGTTACAGTGCCCTAGACAGAGCTTCTTAAACTTTCAGTGTGCCCACAAGAATCACCTGGGGATTATGTAAAAATGAATTCAGATTACTTAGGTGCACGGTGGGGCCTGACAGTTTCCATTTTAAAAAACTCTCTGGCTATGTCAATGCTGCTGGTCTGCTGACCACGATGAGAAGCGAGGCCTTAGGACTTAATTGAGGAGAAAAGTCTTTATGCCAGTAAATTTTGTTGGATTGTCGTTAATCTGAAGCCCAACTGCTATACACTGCTGCAAATTCCCTAAACTTTTTGTGTCACTGATAGAACATTTCCCCCATGTCTTTTAGTTCTATAGCTTTTTTATTTATTTTCATTAAATAACTGAAACAAAAAGTCTTTTGTCTTTTTTATAGCATTTGGGAAGAGAAGAAGGCAAATGTCTGTGTTTGGTTGGTCAACCATTTTGAAATAGAACACAATTTTTAAAGATAAATATCCATTTTCCTTCCTACATAATCTTTCAAAATGTATGTGTGTTACAGTAGGTAGTCAGTGAGACACGAGCAGGGCAGGAGAGGACCCCTACCCAGGATCCATTAGGCGATGGGAGGCAGTTGTTAAAACTGTATCTGTAAAATAATAAGGGATTGCAGCCAGTCCCAGGGAAAAACCGTCTCCCAGCACATAGAAGAAAACCTGAAACTGGTGATCAGCAGCTTCCTGATAAGATCTCAGGAGTTGGGTGGGTGGGCTCAAGCATGCACACACTCTAGAAGGAAAAATGATGGTGTTGAACTGGTATATGACATTCTAGGAACATTTGAAGGGCAAGGGAAGAACACTTCAAGTGAGCATGCCTAATTTCCTTAAATACCTGTGCATGCAACCCCTCCCAAGCACTGGCAGGCCACTACACCTGCTGACCACCCACCCCAAGGGAAGAATCAGGGGAGAAGACGCAGACCCTGGAAGAATGCCAACGTGTAAAAGCCCAAGTCAAAAGTCAAACTGTGCACTTGATCTCTCAAGTTGCTCATTTGGTCCTTTTCCAAGTGTACTTCCTTTTGTTCCTTCTCTAAACATTTTAATAAACACAGTAACATTTAATAATATTTTCCTCTGTTTGGCAAGGCATTAGTTTTTCAGTTTAGAGAGCATGTTGTCAACTGTCAACAGAGTAAAATTGATGTGATACTCCATTATGGAACCAAACATATGATGGATCACAACTTCATGCATCATTATGACATTTGCATTGGAAGCCTGGATTTCTTGGCCCATATAACAGATGTTAGACTTCCTATCAAATGTATCTCTGTCCTGTGCAAAAGAAGAGGCACACATTGGATCTTCCTTAACCATTTTTTTCTGACCCTCAACAGCCTATTTGGTTAACTGCCCACTTAAAGACAGCATTCTGGTTCTGGTAATGGGACCTTCTGTCTGACCCTGCTTCTGTCTTCCAATTGCCTCAGTTGACTTATAACTAATAAATATACCAGGAACTATTCTTACTGATTTTATAATCTTAGACATGGAAGGGATCTGAGCATGCATTAGTTTCATAATTTTCAACCTGGAATCTGAGGACCTCTGAAAGGTCCTCTCTGAGGCAATTGGCCAGCGGGAAGGATAGCCAAGGATGCAGTGCTCTGGGTCCCATTCCTAATTCACCAGAGCTGCTCAGCTCTTGGGATTCCATGGACCAATCTAGTTGAGCAAAGAATTTCATGCCTCATATTCTAGTTCATGTCCCTAATTTTACATCAAGACCAAGAAACTTAAAATAGTATTTTCCATCTAGCTTCATTACTAAGTGACAGAAGTAGAATTCACATTTTAAGAGTCCAAGAATAGCTTTCTTTCGTCTGAACTGTTGCTTTCTACATTTAGTAGAAATGTAGAAATGCCTATCTGACTCATCTGGGGAATCCATCGAAACTCAGATTTATGACTCTCGATTTAGACCTACTGAGTCAGGATTTTGGGGTGTCAGTCCTAAAAATTGGCACTTAAAAACATCTTTCTTGAAGATTCTGATTAATTGCAAGTTTGTAAATTTTAGCTAAAATCCTGTTTTCAGCCAGGCATGGTAGCTCATGCCTGTAATCTCAGATCTTTGGAGGCTGAGGCAGGAGAAATGTTTGAGCTCAAGAGTTTGACATCAGCCTAGGCAACACAGTGAGACCCTGTCTCTAAATAATAATACATAAAATAAAATCCTGTTTTTGCTCACCTCCTCCTCTGCATATTCTCTATTATCTATATTATCAATTTTGTTTCATCAAATAAACTGTCAGTTTCTTTACAACCTTATTCCTCTATATTGATTGTTGCAGTCTTATGAAGCCTGAAACATCTTAAATCAGCCAGATCACCTGTGTGTTTGATGTGAAGTTTATACCCATTTTCAGGGACTCCTTGAATAAATAAATCTAAATCTACTTGTTTCCTTCTAGTCCCCACCACTTTCAATATGTTTACTTCCAAAAGGATCTTTAGCTAATACCTCAAACATCCTTGAAATATGACCTGCAGCAGTCCCAACATCTTACTGATTCCTATGTTTCCAGCTGAAATTGTCTCAGGAAACTTTACTTTGTAATCTCTCTTTTATTTTTGTGTGTCTCTATAGTTATGTATCACATTTGGTAGTATGCTACATTATCCAAGAAATGAAGTTCAGTGGCCTGTGAAGTGAATGTAAGATGGGCAGCCTCTCTATTAAAGGGGCTGAGAGTGACATATGAGGCATTTTGAATCAAAAAGGCCTGTATTCAAGTCACTAGCTGTAGGCCACAAATCTCACTTCTTTCACTGATGAAATGAAGATAAATGATCTCCTAAATTACGTCAAAACAACAACAGTTAATTAACTTTTATCTAGGCAGTAGAGCAAATCAACCCTTTTCTTTCTGTGCATGCATTTCAACTTTTTTTTTTTTATTTTTAGCAAAAGGATTTTTTTATTGGCACAGTTCATTTCTACATATTTTCTATTCTAACATATCAAATATCAAATGATAAAAAATTCTCAAGATTTTTTGTGAGAAATCATTAAAAAGCAGTTGGCAGTGATTAAAATGTGGCCTTAAGTCAGTATTATTAAGAGATTCTTTGTAAGTACTGTAAAGTGTACCATCAATAAAAATTAACACAAGAGCTTTCTCTTCACTATCCACCTTCTCCTCACATCCACATATGCATGTATATTTTAGATAGATGTGGGAATGGCTCTCAAGTCTGTCTGATCACTTGCTTCTGTGGGAGACTTTTAAATACATAACTTGTTGACTCCTCTATCCTAGAGATTCTGATTTAATGGAATTGGACTTGGACCTAGGAATATCAGTGCTTTTAAAACTCTCTATGTGATTCTGCAATTTAGTCAGGTTTTGTAATAAATGACAGTAATGACATGCAGGACATGAATACCTAGATTCTGAAAGTTGCTATTCTACTGCTGATGCAATTTTTTATTGGGAGGATTATCTGGAAAAGAAAACGCTGTTATTGTTATATGACTATGACTATTATGACATTTTATTTTGTTATAGCAATCATATTTGACAATAAAGTTCAAGGCTTATTGAATATAAAACACCAAATAATTGACACACAGATTGCTCTTGGTATCTATAACTCTCAGTAGTTTTTTAAAAAATAAATTTCTTATTCTTTCCCAATGGAGATATAAATTGAAATATAAAATGTTGTTTGCTTACATTTAACAATTGAATCTGTGAGTAAAAGGCTAAACACACATGAAAACAATATTTAAATATATTAAGTAGGTCATCATAATTGAAATTATTTTCTTTTGTACTCTTTGAATATAAAATGAACTGGCTCATTACAGAGAAAATCACTATACCATTATAAAATCCTTTACTATTTTAAAATGCAAAAGTAACACTATTTATTGAAAGGATGACAGAAACATACATGATTTGTAAGTTGATTAAATAAAGCATTGTAAATTAAACAGCATTTGTAACTTTTCACACTAACATAACAGTTAAATTTATCTGTATTAGTCTGTTCTCACACTGCTAATAAAGACATACCCAAGACTGGAAAATTTATAAAGAAAAAGAGGCTTAATGAACTCATAGTTTCACATGGGCAAGGAGGCCTCACAATTATGGCAGAATGCCGAAGAAGAGTAAAGGCACATCGTACATGGCAGCCGGCAAAGAGAAAATGAGAACCAAGCAAAAAGGGTTTCCCCTTACAAAACCATCAGTTCTCCTGAGACTTATTCGCTACCACAAGAACAATATGGGGGAAACCACCCCTATGATTTAATTATCTTTATATTCCTCAACTACTTTTGTTTTATTAAAATGTGTTTTTATTAATTCATTCTTCATTTAATATAGTTTTACCTCAGCTTTCCTTCTTTCATGTATTTCAAAGAGCATTTTTGTCTCAGTGGGTTTTACACCCTTAATAAACTTGTTCCCCACACATCAGGTAGACCACAGATACTTAATTCCAGAAATCTACCCTGGCTCAATTTGTTTCCTGCTGTTTGATCTCTCTTCATTGAAATCTATGTCTTCTCAGATATACATTCTTGCCTCAGATTAGAATTCAGTCTCTCTGCTTTACTCCTTCCATACCAAAGTCTCAATGATACTTTGTGCCTGACCATTTTGCCTTTGACTCTCTTTTAGTCTATCCAGCACAACTTTGATAATAGTTCAATTCCATCCATGTCCTACTCAAGCACTGATGAGTTCAGTCTAAATTTAGGGTCTGAAATTCCCATTTGTTCAGAATGAGAAGTAAAAATGTTAATGTTTTGATAGTTCTCACGTCAGCAAGATGATAAATTGATTTCCACCTTCATGTCCTATTCATTGGTATCTGACTTTTTAATTTTCCATTATTGTTATCTCAGTTCACTTAAAGTATACATTACAGAATTTTTACAATATTAAAAATTTGACTTTAATATTTCTTGATATAAGCACAAATATGCTGAAGTGTTTATTTCAAGATTTTGAAAATCTAGTAGTACACATATTCTAGTGGTCCTTAATATATTAGGGCAGCCAAATGTTTTCTATCCTCAAGCTTAAAAAAACAAATTGCTCCTCATGTTGCATAGTTAGCCTAGTTCTACTTTTCAAACAAAGCATCTCACTTTAATATTTATGCCACTAAAAGTGAGCAGGCAGATGGTGTTAACATTTAGTTATTTTAAAGAATGTGTGATAAATAGAAAAACAGAGCCAAAATCATTTAAAAAGTTATTAACATCTTAATTAGGCTGGTTTAACCTTGAAGTCTCAACAAATGAGCCAAGCCAGATCAAGTTAGTTTTTGTGTTTTCATCATGACTCTTGATAAAAATTCAAGTGCAAAATCTGAGATCCAAAATCTGGATTCAGATGAGCTTGAACTTCTGAAGAAATTATGACCTCATTAATTATGAGGAAGTTACATGAATAATATAGGGAAATTTCTGTCTTGCTTCCTGGAGAAATTTGTGAACAGCTTTATTACATGTATTTTGTATTGCTGTACAACAAATTATCAAAAACTTAGCAGCTTAAAACAACACATTTATTATCCATAATTTCAGTGGGTCACAAATGTGGTCATGGCATAGCTGGGTGCTCTGTTTAGGGTCTCCTAAGGCTGCAATTAAAATGTGAGCCAAAACTGGGTTCTCATCAGATGCTTGATTGGGAAAAGATCCACATTTACACTCTCTTGGTTGTCAGCAGCTTCCAGTTTCTTGTGGCTGTAGGATTCATGGAAGCGTGCTTCTTTCACTTAACACAGTATTTTGAAGACAGTCTATGTCACAGTATGTATCAGTATTTTATTTCTTTATATTGTAAGATAGTATTCAATTGTACAGATGCATTACATCTTGTTTAACAATTCAGCTGGCATTTGGGTTTATTCCCTGCTTTTTGGCTATTGTAAATAGTATTTCTGTGACTATGTACTTACAAGTCTGTATGGACATGTTTTCATTTCTCTTGTGCAGATATTTTCTGGAGAAATTTAACAGAGATTTGTTTGGACTTTTTTTTGGCTTAGTAGTTCTAACATTGCATGCTAGATAATCTGATGTAACCAAAAGTTAAGCCCTCATTAGAGGAAACATTCACCATGGGACTATGCTGCTTTGCATTTAATTTCCATGGTTGATTTTCTCTGATTAAAAGTGAGTCATATGTCAAATTTGAATGGAAATGGGATCCTGTAGTGAGGGAGTAATTTTCACATAAATGCGAAAACTTCTTTTCCTTGAAAGAAAGTTACTGCTGTTCAGCAGTATTAGAAACATGCTGATTTTATGGCAAGTTCCACAAAGGTACTAGAAATGTTAAGACATGCAAAGTTAATCATATGATGTTAAGTGTTTCTGCATCCATACTTGCAAAAGAAATGAAAAACTATATTAAGAAGAAATATTAAAGTACATTCTATTTGGAATTGTGTTAAAATGACACCATACTTACATAAAGCATTTCTTTAAGAATTGAGAAGTATATTACTGATAAGGAAGCTTTCTCAATCTTTATGAATGAAGTAATAGAAATTAGAGTAAAAGCTAATTAACTCAGACTTCAATAATCAGAACTTATAATAATCTACATAAAGGTTAGAATGAGAATAATACTTGTAATACTTATAAATAAAAGTTTTAAAATACAAAAACATTTTCTAATAATTATTAAACCATTGGTTATGGACTTAATGTCTGTATCCCCCAGAAACTTACATAAAATTTATACTCCTCAATATGATAGTATTTTCAGGCAGAGGTTTGGGAAATAGTTAAGTTTAGATGAGATCTTGAAGGTGGGGTTCCCATAAAAGGATTAGTTGCTTTTTAAAAAGCAGAAGAGAGATCAGAGCCCATTCTCTATCCACCATGTTAGGACATAGTGAGTAGGTAACCTTCTGCCATCCAAAGAGAGAGACCTCTCCGGACATGTACGATTCTATCACTTCGATCTGGACTTCCCAGCCTCTGAAACTATGAGAAACAAATGTCTGTTTAAATCACAGAGTCTACGGTAATTTGTTATAGTAGCACTAGAAGAATAAAGCACCACTTCAGGGGGAAAATACTTACAGAAACTCACATTTAGTTAAAGGTAATCTCTTTGTTAATTATAGATTACTTAATTTATACTTCAATATAGCACATAGGTTTTAATCTTATCATTTTAGGGACCATTGGTAATATATTTTGATCAAGTGTATTTATGTTATCATATTCTATAATGTCAAATCTCCATAGTGCTAACTTGTCTTCCTCCAAATTCTTGTGAACAACTGAGGTTTATTATAGTTGTTTCTTTAATTAAAGTAGAAGATGTTTTGTAGGAAAACAATTTTTTCCTCTTGTAGATGGGCTCAGCATATTTTTATATGCTCATGATAAGGTATAGTTTTTAGAATCTTTCAGAATATCTTCTGATATAGTTTCTTTCCAAGTTGCTTTTGCAGTTATTTTATAAGCACTTCAGTGAGTGCAATTCTATATCAAACAACTATATACAAACACTGTTTTTAATACAATAATATACTATTTTATTGATTCATAGTGACTTATCTTTGTACATTTCAATTTATTTAGTATAAACCAAAATTTAAACAAGATTATGAGTAGGAAGGTTGTATGGAATTGTGTTTATTTTATAAAAGGGCAAGGGGAAATCACTTTTCTAGATTTATTTTTATGTTCTCTTTTATCAGCAATTACATATCATTACATCCTAGGATAATTCCACACATTAGTTCCATGAATACTGGGTTCCAGGTTTGAAGGCAAATAATATTGTAAGCAGTGCGTTGGAAGAATTGAAATGTGTGTTTTGTTAATCTACATCCAAAATTCTCAACTTTGATACTCTTAACATTTTGAACTAGATAATTGTATTAATTAGTTCCTTCTCACATTGCTATGAGGAATTACCTGATGCTGAATAATTTATAAAGAAAATAGATTTAATTGATTCACCATTCTGAGGGTATACAGGCACATGGCTAGGGATGCCTCAGGAAACTCACAATTATGGCAGAAGGCAGAGTGGAAGCAAGCACTGTCCTCATATAGCAGAGCAGGTGACAGGGAGAGCCAAGGGGAAAGTGCTACACACTTTCAAACAATCAGATCTCATGAGAACACACTATCAGAAGAACAGCAAGGGGGAAATTTCCCCCATGTTCCAGTCATCTCCCATCAAGTCCCTCTCCCTACATTCAGGATTACAATTCAGCATGATATTTGGGTGGGGACAGAGAGCCAAAACAGGTCAATAATTCTTTGTTCTGGGGAAGTTTTCTGCGGATTGGAGAAAGTTTAACAGTATCTTTGGCAACTATCTATACAGTAGATAACTATGACAACCTCCTGTGACAACCCAAAATAACTCTAGACATTGCCAAATGTGCCCTGGGGATATGCAAATCACTACTGGTTGAGGAGCACTGATCTAAATGGAATGTTTTCAATTTTTAATAATTGAATAATATATCTTCAGTGTTTTTGTATATCTACCTTTACTTTGGAGGAAGTATGTTTATAATTTACAATTTCCTAACTTTTATGAGACTCAGTTTTCTTATTTGTAAAGCACTTGTACAGTAATAATTTGGATTATGTAAAATAATGAGATTAAATATATAAATCAGCTAGAGTAATAATTTATACATGCTTGGAATTTTATAATTTTTATTCCTTCTTGCCTGCCTTTCATAAGACAAAATTTGAAATTCAGGTATTAGAGATCAGTTAGACTTGTCTTAATAGAGGAATTAAAAATTTCAACAAAGTTTATAAAACTCTGTATTTGTATTAAAAGAAAATCAAACATTAAAAAGTGAAGATACTAAACAGGTCAAAACAGATACCAGGAAGTGGGTAAACAGCAAGCACTACTAAAAGCTTTCAGACTCGAGCCCTGAAAGTAAGTCAGTGAAGAACCAAGTGTTAAATTGTGTTTGGTCCCTGTGAAGTGAACTGTTGTACTGAAATTTTATACTTTTGACTTAGGGTCATCAGCTCTGTAAACTGAAATGCTGCCTTACTGACTCTTAGGGCAAATACTGACACCTGTACCTAGCAGAGGAAATTACTAAACAGTTGACAGGAATATAAAATAGAAAAAATCTATCTGATTAAGAATTGGCTTATAGAAGCGTGGCTAGAAATCACTCAGGGTTAGAAATCAGGGTTAGAAAGTTGGTGCTCCAAACTGCAGTCTTGATCCCATGACTTGCCATGTAACTTTACAGCTATCATTGGAAACTTTACTGTGACATTTTGATTCCAATTTAAGGAATGTGAATAATATATCAGATAGATATTGGACTTCTTTAAATTCAAGCTACATTTGGTATGTGTTTCATAAATTCTGGTTATGTTGTTAGCGTAAGCACTCTCAGGGTTGCAATTAAGTTGCATTTCAAATTCTTTTATTTTAGTTTAGGTGGACTGCTGCTCTCAAAATAATTGATTTTATAAAAAGGAACTTTGTGAAGAAATTCAGTAGGTTAGAGGCGGTAGTCATCTAGCCGCTGGCTACCATATCCAGAAATGACATTCAAATATGCTGGCCTTCTTTTTGAGGTTGACAGTTTCCAGGAGCAGTCTTTGTACTGTGTTGCCATGAAACTAAAAATATAAGCACATTTTTACCACCTGAAGGCATTATTTGCCTTATTCTCAAGTAGAGAATAATATCTGTGGCTATCTCACATAAGAATCTAAGTGGAGAAACATTACATACATGGTATTCAAAGTAAGTTTGCAAGCTAAACTCATATATGGTAAATGAGCCGGCATATCGTGAATCTCCACATTAATCCTGCTTTAGCAGTTGGTACAGGAATCATTTGCTTTTTGTCGGCTAGCATTGAGTTCAGATATTAGACACAATTCTCTTTCTTCTATTTCTATAACAATGTGCAGCATCCTTTCCATAGGCAACATACTCAAGTTTATATTATGGTCTAGGGAATTTCATATAAAAGCATAGCTGAATATTGGCATATCATTTAAAAATATGACAATATTATTCCAGTAAACTTTAGGTTTTGATGATTTTAATATAAACAAAAATGCTAAACAAGAATGATGAGTTTAAATTTGAATACTCACTACAGCTTCATTAGTTTTCTATTTTTTTCTTTAAAAAATAATTGAGTTATGTTTACATGAAATATCTTTATACTTTTTGCAAAATATTCTTTTTGGATGGGTATGGATTGTATCATTGCTATAAAGCTCAGTTTTCTTGTATTTTTAAAGTCTTACAACACAGAATTTATTCAACCAACTTGACTATTTGGCTTTTCTTGTATTCTTTTCCTTTTAATTTAGTAAAACATTACAAAACCAAAACCAAATTATCATTACAACTGATAAACCTCTTTGTAAACTCTGTCTTGTTCATTTTCTCAGCAGCTGTTGATAGAGCCCCTGCCCTGGCACAAGACTAGGCCCATCCTAAAACATTTTACATTATCTCCCAGAAAACTGAGAATATTTGACATTTTAAAGGCTGATACATGTTAAATATTCAGTATATCAGAAAGATGTGACTTGCCTTCAGATATTTAGATGTTCCAACTATACATTGGTGTGCATTAGCTTACTCCAACTTTTAGGACTAGAAAACACCTACCATATTGTTATGTAGTATCTTTTGGTGGGTCAAGAATTTGGCATTTATTACATGGTAATAGATAACTAATATATCACTTAAAGTAGTTCTTCAGTGAGCTGTATAATATCTTCTGCAAGGCGTCTTATCAATTAAGTTTTAATCTAAAATACTGATCCTCAATATAGTTATAGAAGAATTCTATTTCCTCAATATAGTTAGAGAATACTTCTATTTTTTTTACTGTTTCAGATCTGTCTAGATTTCTGACCTTACTAAACTAGCAATTAGAGCTGTGCATATGATTTCTGCAAATGCCACAAATGTGAGAAGATAGCCAAAATATATGCTTTGGAATGAATGATATTTGAAAATGAATATATCATCTCAAATCACTTAAAATTTATACAATTGAATAAGTCTAAATATGTAAAATGTGATAATCATAAAAGCATTGTGACAATGGAGTCACTCTTGAATAATGTGTTTGTATTACTTCTCAGAATTATTATAAACTAAATGTTAAATTTATATTATGACATATTTTACAAACTTGAAAGCATTATTATTCATATGGAAATATTTTTATTTACCTGATGAATACTAGAAAGCGAATAACAAAACATGACATCTTTACAAGGCATAGAGCTCTCACAGATTCATATTTGTAAAATTCATCTATCAAATGCATTTTTAATATGTGATCTTGCATCTGGCTTTCTAAAGAAAAATTAATAATGTTTCTACATAATTATTTTGAAATATATTAAACACACTAATAGCGTCTCTCAGAAAGTTATTTTACTTTATTTCAAGTAAGGATTTGGTTGAATACTGACCATGTTTAACTAGAAAATTAAGGTGAAACAAACAGCTACATAAATTCCCTTCTACTATTTAAATGGAGTTAAAAATATATATATCCAAATTTTAAATTTTACCATAGAAGTGCCATAAAGGTTTAAACCATATAAATGAATGTCTGATTAATTCTGTCTGAGGAAGAGGTATATCTCAATCTCACAGGGTACTCCTGAGGGGAGATAAAATTGAGGTGAGTTTCTAAGAATAAGTAGAACTGTTTTGAAAGAAAAAAGGGCAGAGACTAGGAGGTTGTAGGTAATCAGACATGTGCATGATGTGAAAATTTATAACTTGTTAGAGTATATGAAGGAGAACTGTTTGAAGTCAAGAACTGATGTAGGAAAATAAAAGTTAAGGAGGGACAAGATGGAAGATGACTTTTTAGATAGTTCAGTTTAATTCTACAAAAATGTATTACATCAAAGTATGCTCCAGGTACTATACATCTGGCAAGAGAAGAGGTGTTACTGAAATCTATTAGGAAGATATTGAGGACCTGGATTGAGATGGTAGTGTCTCAATGTTCTTCATTTTTTATCTTAGTTGATTATCTCTGTATTTGTAAGCTATGGATTGTGAAAGGAACAAAAAGCTGAACAAACAAATGTTAATCTTCAGACTAACAAGTTGTTAGACAGGAATTTTCTCAAAACGGAAGCCAATAGCATTTGTTAATGACTAGATAAAGGCAGAGATAATTGGGACATATTAGACTCCTATGTTTCTAGTTTTTGCAAATGCAAAAATAATGAGATCAGTTGGAAGAATGATGTATTTATGGAATCAGAAAAAGGAAGTGAGAAGTTTCAGGTGTGGAATAAATGATGAGATCAGTTTGGGATTTTTCTAAGTAACAATAGACTACATTACTGGATATATACCAATACATGGTTTTACCTTGATATTAAATCCAAACAAAGACATCACAAGAAAAGAAAATTTTATGACAATAACCCTCAGAGATGCAACTGTCTTTCACAAATCCAGCATTATATAAAAATAATATATGACATAGTTAAATGTAGTTTATCTCTGAATACCAAGTGAGTTTAACATCTGAAAATCAATTAATGTAATATAACATACTAATAAAGCGTCAGGACAAAAACATGATCACCTGATCAGACAAAGCTTCTGACAAAATTCAGTATCTTTCAAACAAACCTGGAAGAGATAATAGTGTGCACAATTTGATAAAAAGATACCCATGGTGGGGCATGGTGGCTCACACCTGTCATACTAGAACTTTGGGAGGCAGAGGAAGGCGGATCACAAGGTCAGAGATCAAGACCATTGTGGCTAATATGGTGAAACCCTGTCTCTACAAAAAATAGAAAAATTAGCTGGGTGTGGTGGTGCACACCTCTAGTTCCAACTATTCGAGAGGCTGAGGCAGGAGAATCTTTGAATCCATGAGGCAAAGGTTGCAGTGAGCTGAGATTGTGCCACTTCACTCCAGCCTTGGTGACAGAGGGAGGCTCCATCTCAAAAAAAAAAAAAAAAAAAAAAAGACACCCACAAGCCCACAAGAAACCTATGGCTAATGCCATTTTTAGTAATGAAAGGCTGAATGCTTGCATCAAGTAGTAAGTAGTAGTATAGTTTCCGGCTGCTGCGCTGTTAGATTTTACCAATTCTTTGATCCTGAGATTGCAATTGTCTTCTACAATGCTCTGGACATGAAGATTAGCCTACTCTACTCCAACCAAATCAGCTCTCTCTGGCTTCGGAATAGCTACAAATTGCAGCTAACCCTGTCAGAGAGAACTACCAAACCAGAGAAATGAATATATATATATATATATATATATATATACGTATATATATATATATATATATAATTTCCAAAAGAGTAATATGAACCTCAAGAATCAAAGGATTATATGGTAGCCAGGAATTGAGCTTTGAGTTCTGGACAGAGTTTACTGAGAGTAAGTAGTATTTCTGCCAACTCCAGGACCCCTGTCAAGGACTTTGCTTGCCTAAAGAAACTGCTGAGAAATATAACATCTGGAAATTTCAATGAAGAATGTGGTGACATAAAAATTGTCTATAATTTTTTAAGAAATTATCTAAAATTAACAAGAACAGCATAAAACAGGTAATCTGACTTTATAGAAACCAGAGCATCACTAAACCATGAAACTAACAAATAAGTACTATAATGGTCTCCCATTATAAAATGGAGAAAGGGTAAGGATAACTTTGAGAGAAAGCTGAGTGTTATGATGGTAACTAATATCAGAAAAAGACAAAGATAAAAATTTCTCTGAGGTTATCAGCATAAGACTTGAAACCTAAATTCATGTTCACAAAAGTAAGAATGGTCTGCATGTGCCACAGGCAGGATGTATCTTAGGCCTTATTAATGTATGAGAAGCAGGAAAAAGAGAATTTGGCTAGGTGGTATATGGGGTTTGATGTAACTCGGTTTACGTGCAATTACGTATTCACAAACTTTTTCCATGTCTTGGCTATTGATAATAACGCTACAATAGACATGGAAGTGTAGGTATCTCTTCTGGTTACCGATTATATTTCCTTGAGACTATATATCTAACAGTGACATTACTAAATCAGGCAGTAGCTTTATTTTTGTTTTCAAGTACCTTCATACTCAGTAGTCAGTTCCATGATGACTATACCCATTTAAATTCCCACCAACAGTGTATAGGGTTTCCCTTCCTCCGTATCTTACCAATACTTGTTATTTTCCATCTTTTGTATTATAGCCATGCTAACAGTCTGAGGTGATATATCACTGAGGTTTTCATTTACATTATCCTGATGATTAGTGATACTGATCACTTTTTATTATACCTATTGGCCATGTGTATGTCTTCTTTGGACAAATGTCTATTCAGATTGTTTACTAATTTTTTAATTGAAGTATTTTGTTTTTGTTTTGTTTGTTCATTTTTGCTATTGAGTTGAATGAATTTCTTATATATTTTGGATGGTTAACCCTTTATGAGATATATGGTTTTAAAATGTTTTCTCCCATTCTATAGATTATTTTTTCATTTTCTTCATTGTTTTGGTTTGCTGTACAGAAGCTTTTTAGTTTGATACAGCCCCACTTATTTATTTTGGCTGTTGTTGTTTGTCCTCCTGATGCTATGTTCAAAAAATAAATTACTGTCAAGATCAAAGTCAAGGAGCATTTTCTCTATGTTTTCTAGTTTTATGAGTTCAGATTTTATATTTAAGTGTTTAACCCATTTTGAGTTAATTTTTTTGAGTGGTATAAGTATCCAATATCTTCTTCTTTTTTGCATGTAGATATTAAGTTTTCCCAACACCATTTTTGGAGACTGTCCTTCTTTCCCCATTGTTTATTCTTGACAATTTTATCAAAAATTGATTGGCAGTAAATATATGGATTTATTTCTGTGCTCTCTATTCTGGTTTGTTGATCTGTGTGTCTGTTTGTATATTAGTACCATGCTATTTTAGTTACTATAGCTTGGTAGTATACTTTAAAGTAATGTAATATGATGCCTTCAGCTTTGGTCTTTATGCTCAAGACTGCTTTGGCTCTTTGGGGTCTTTTGTGGTCCCATTAGAAATTTCAGAAATTCAGACTTTTTTCTATTTTAGTGAAAAAATGATGAGTATTTTGATAGGGTTTGCATTAAATCTGTAGATCACTTTCGGTAGCATGGACATTTTGACAAAATTATTCCTTCAAATCCATGAACACAATATTTACTTATTTATTTGTGTCTTTTTAAATTTTTCAAAAATGTCTCATGGCTTTCACAATACAGATTTTCCTTTTTCTTTTTTTTTTTTTTTTTTTTTGACAGAGTCTTGCTTATCACCCAGTCTGTAGTACAGTGGTGTAATCATGGATCATTGCAAACGCCTCATCTTGGGTTTATGCAATTCTCCTACCTCAGCCTCTTGAGTAGCTAGGACTAGTGGTGTGTGCCACCATGCCCAGCTAATAATTTTTGTAGAGGCAGGCTTTCACCATGTGGCCCAGGCTGGTCTGGAACCCCTCGGCTCAAGTGAGCCACCCACCACCTCAGCCACTTTGCAGGGCCAGATCTTTCACTTTCTATAAACAACCTAAGTGTTCCTCAATAAATACATTAAAAAATTAGAAACCAAGTGTAGAATGGTGGTCTCTAGGGTGGGATAAATGGAAACATGCTGGTCAAAGAGTACAAACTTTCAGTTGTAAGATGAATACATTCTGGGGATTTAATAACCAGCATGGTATCTATAGTTATTGTCTGTAACTATGTATTATATGCCTCCAATTTACTAAGAAAAAAAATGTTCTCACCACAAAACACACAAAAAATGACAACTAGGTTAGGTGATAGATTTAATAAATAGCTGTGGTATTCACTTCACAATGTATAATATACATCAAATCATCACATTCTAAGCCTTGAATGTATACAATTTTATTAGTCAACTTTATTTAAGTAAATCTGGAAAACAAGGACAAAACAAAGAGCCAAACTAAAAATGAAACAAGTCCAACTCCCCAAACACACTAAAATAACTTCCAAAGGATGCAAGAAGAAAAGTTAATTCAAGAGGAATAAATTGGATGCAAGAAACATGGTGATTTTTGGGTCTCTGAATCACATCTCAATACAGTTGCCATAATAAAAAATATAGGAGGTCAGCATGGACTTCTGCCCTGCTCTTCACCTAAAAAGGATTATTACAAATAATTCTTCCAAATTAAAAATGAATTCTTTCAAAAATGAATAATCAACACAAACAAGTATTATCTAAAGACAGAGAAGGGAAGGAAGGACGCAAGAAAGGAAGGAAGGAGGGAGGACTGGGGGAAAATTACAAGTGAAGAACATTACAGGAAAATGTAGTCATGGAGAAGGAAAAATAACGTGAACAAAATATTTATTAAGAATTTAAGAAAAAAAATCAACTTAATAAGAACAATTATATTTACTAAGCCATAAAATGAAGCAGAGCTACATGGAAAGGATATAGAATTCTTGAATACCTAAAATACACATTCAAATTCTTGAATCTGCAAATAGGCAATAGGCACACCATATACAACAGGGCCCTGACACGCAGTGTCTCCAGCAACTGGCCTCAGAAACAAATCTCCAACCTATATAGCAGTTGACCCATAAGAGGCAAAACTTGGTCAGTAGCTGACAGCTGCCCTAATTTTTGCTCTTACTTCCAACTCAGCGACTGAGCACCAATCAGAGAATGTCTGAAATCTGTAACATTGGATACCCTGCCTTTAGATAACCTACCTCCAACTTTCTGTGTCAACAAGCTTCAAAGATAGTACAGCTGATGTTTTTTTTCTTTATTTCTATCAGGTTTTCCCACTTCTCTATCTGCCTTTGAGCCTCTGCAAAACTCAAATGATGGTAGCTGCCCTTCTTGCTAAGACAATCTCTGAATATATAGACTCTTTTTCTTCTTATTTTGGATGGTTTTGTTTTCAACTATGAAAGGAACATAACTCATAAAGCAAATCTTTCTCAAGATTTGTGACAATTTTAAAACTTGCAGACAAACTGCATAACTTAGAATTTAAAAAAAAATAAGAAAAAGTTAGGTATGTCATGAATGCATAAAATACTTGAAGATACTAGTCAATCTTATCATTTAATACCATAAAAAAACACAACTCTATAAGAAAAAGTTCAAAGTTATGAAAACTTATGCACACTGCATGCGTGGTGCCATTCACAGTTGAGAGAAATGTGGACTAATATAAAGATGCAGTGCTAAATCATAACTGCATAAAATACTATAGTATACAATGTATTACTGTAATTAATTCATAGCCACCTCCTACTGTTACTGTGGTGCTCTCAAATGTTGCGAGTATCTGCTTAAAGCGACATGTGATGCTAATCATCTCTTAGTGAACAATTTCTTTCTCCAATAATCTTTGTATCATGGTAAAAAGTCGTATCTTGCATTTCTTGCATTTTTTCATCATTTTTAGTGCAATACTGTAAACCTTGAATAACACCATGGAACCTATATAAAGCATCAGAGGTAGTGCTGAATGTGCTCCCAAAAAGAAGGGAATAGTCATCATCATACAGAAAAATACTTAAATTACTTGTCTGGACATTGTGGGTGCACATGCAGTCCCAACTACTTGGGAAGATCCCTTGAGCCATGGAGTTTGAGGCCAGACTAGGCTACATAATGTAACAAAACCCTGTTTCTAATTTTTTCTTTTTGAGTTGCATTGCATGAAATTTATTTTAAAGAAAATGAATGCAGTACAAGGACCATTGTAAAAAAAGAAAAGGAAATTCATTAAGCCATTACTGCAGCTATGCCAGTAGGCATAGAAATCTTATACATTTTGCAAAATAAATTTTTATTTCCCTTAAATATGCAGGTTTCACCTGGGTGAAGAATTGCTATAAGAAAGGTATACCTGTAGACTTCAACATGATGCAAGAAACAGCATAGTCATTACATGACAACTTCCAGCCAAAGGAAGGTGAAGGATCTACAGCTACAGAATTTCATGCCAGGAAAGGATGGCTTGATAATTTTAGGAAGAGATTTGGCTTTAAAAAATGACAAGGTGGCAGTAGAAGCAGCTTCTACGGAACAAGAACCGGCAGAGGAGTTCTCAGGTGCCATTAAGAAAATCATTAAGGAGAAAGAATATCTGCCTAAACAGGTTTTTTATGTGAATAAAAGTGCCCTATACTGAAAAAACAAATACCAAAAAGTTCATTTTTTACTAAGGAAGAGAAGGGATCACTAGGATTTAAGGCAGGAAGAGATGGGCTAACTCTACTGTTTTGTGCAAATGCAATCGGGTTTATAATCATGTCTTCCCATACCTATAAAGCTGCTAACACCTGGGCCTTGACAGGAAAAGATAAACACCTGCTGCCAGTCTTTTTGTTGTTTAAAAAAAAAAAAAAAAAAAAAAAGAGGAAGAAGTCCAGATGAATGTGAACCCTTTTTCTGTAATAGTTTCATCAATACTTTGTCCCTGAAATCAGGAAGCACCTTGCCAGTAAGAAACTGGCTTTTAAAATTCTTTTGATATTGGATCGGGCCCCTGACCACCAGAAAACCATGAGCTTAACACTAAAGGTATTGAAGTGGTCTGCTTGCCCCCAGACATAGTGTTTCTAATTCAACCTCTAGATAATGGTATCATAAGGACATTTAGGTTCATTACAACCATTACTATATAGAAAAGATTGTCAACACTATGAAACAAAGTCCTGATAAAATATGAAACTCTGGAAAGATTACACCATTGAAAATGCCATTGTTGTTACAGAAAAAGCAATCAAGCCCCAAACAATAAATTCCTGCGAGAAAACTAAGTCCAGGTATTGTGCATGACTTCCCAGGATTTATGACAGAGGTAATCAAGGAAACCTTAAAGAGATTGTGGATATGGTAAAGAAGGTGGTGGGTACAGTGAAAAGTTCAAAATACAGATCTTAAAGGAATTCAGCAGCTAATGGACACGACACCAGAGGAATTAACAGATTACTTAATAGAGGTGAGTGCCTTTGAATCAATGCTGAATGATGAGGAACAAGATGTAGAAGCAGCAGTGGCAGAAAACAAATTGACATTAAACAATCTGGGAAGAGGGTTCAGATTATTCAAGAGTGCTTCTACATGATCCCTTCCATGATACAGGCACTAAAACTAAGGCAAACAGTGGAAGAAGGATTGGTACTATACAGAAATATTTTCTGAAAAATGAAAAAACAAAAAAGTCAGACAGAAACTGTAATATATTTCCATAAAATTCTCCTAAGTGTGCCTGCCTCTTCTCTATCCCCTTCAACCTCCTCCATCTCGTTAGTCGCTGCCACCAGAGACAGCAAGATCAATCTGCCTTCTTCCTCCTCAATAGATTCAGTGTGAAGATAACTAGGATGAAGACCTTTGTGATAATCCACTTCCACTGTATGAATAGTAAATATATTTTCTCCTTCTTTTAATTTTCCTAAGAACACCTCTTTTGTGTAGCTTACTTTGTTGGAAAAATAGAGTATATAATATATATAAACATACAAAATATGTATTAATCAACTGTTCATGTTATCAGTAGGGCTTCCAGTAAACATTAGGCTATTAGTAGTTAAGTTTATGGGGGATCTAAAGTTATATGTGAAGTTTTGATTGCACAGTGGGTCAGCACCCCTAACCTCACAATTGTTCAAGGGTTATATATATATGTCTATATGTGTAATATGAATAACACACAAATAAATGTGGTGTGTTATTCATATACATTTATTTATAAGTCCACATATAAGTTTGTAACATTTGTATATGAAGTTAATGTAGAAAGTATGAAACAAGGGATAACTGACAGTATTTAAAGTGTTATTCAGCCTCAGGTTTTAATTTATTTTCTGTATTTTATTTATATTTGACAATGATGATAAATTCATAAACCTAAAAGTGAAAAGACATAAATGTTTAAAGTTTCATAGATGAAATAGAAGTAGTTGAAGTTTTGTTTGGACGTGGGGGTGCACATATTTGCATTTTTTTGATGTTCACAATTTTTATTTATCTTCTCTCCTTTTGCTGTCTGGATGTGCCAGGTAAGAATAATAAACCAATTTCCCTATTCCCAAATGAGACATTTTAAAAAGTCACAGACACTTCAATATATGTATCAATTATGTACTCTAAGTTTCAAAAAAGGCACTTATATTTCACTTTGCATGATAAATCCACTTTCAGTTTATATATTTTGTTTTTAAGCAAGGTAGTACTGTGATTGTGTTTTGAAAATCAAATTTATTCAATGTATTGAAAACATCTGTAGCTTATTCTAGTTGTTGCAGCTATGATTAAGAGATATTTACCTATTGAAATTTTTAATAAAAAATAATTTATTTATTTTGAAAAACACCAGCACCCTGCCTCTACAAGTTTAGCCCCTTAAGTTTCTGTGAAAAAAAAAATTCTTGAATTCAGCGCAAGCAAATAATAATTCTGAAATGTCTGCCCAAAAAAAACAGCCTTAAGCCTTATGTAGCAATGAATATATATAAAATAACATCCATTTATCTTTAAAGACACTGCAATGTTTTAATCAATTTGTGTTTCTTCACATAACAATTATTTGGCCATAATTTAGCAAACTCTTTTGTAACATCTAGTAATCCTGCAATTTTCATCATTGTATTTTGACTATCAATAAAGAAATCACTACATTTTCCCCAAATTTTCTACTACTGTGTTAAAATTAATTTAAACTCTTCAATACTCTATTGGGTCCCCAGAATTTACTTGAAAAAAATATTTTTTTCTTATATTTTCATGATGAGATCTAAACTGTCCCTGCTCTTGCCATATTTTTAAATATTTAATTTTAGCTTTGAAATGCAAAAAATGTGTCAAATCTTCTTGGAAGATATATAAATAACTTTACACATGAAATGATTTTATATAAATTATATATATCTTTATAAATAAAATAATTTTTTCATGATCTTGTCCATATTTCATACTCATATTTGTGTCTATAGTAAAAGATATATAACTTGCTTTCCTCCAATAACAAGTGCCTCCCTCAAGTTCATTATAGCTTTTTCTCTTAATATTACTTTAAACATATAACCTACATCAACAAATCAATCATAAGTAGGCATTTGTTTCCCCTAAAGCTTCTCTAGCTCCTTTCTTTTGCACACTTAATTAAGAAATGGGAATATTTGACTCTCAAGTTTTTAGATCCAGTTGCCTCCTCACACCTAAACTCCAAATTCTTACCAACCTATTTATGGACATCTTCACTTAAATGTCAAATGAACAATTCAACTTAATCTTTTCTGAATTACACCATTTCCCCCTCCCAGTAACATCACTTTTTGTATTCATCTCAGTAAGTTTCACTTTCATTCACCAAGGTTGTTCAACCTCCAAACCAGAATGCCATCTTTGATTTTCTTTTCCGTATGACATGCCACATCCAAAATCTCCAGCAAGTACTTCCTATTTCAGTTTCCATAAAATCCCAGATATGAGCATGCCTTAAAACACCCACTGCTAATACCTTAGTCTCGGCTACCATTTTCTTCTTGCAATAACTACTCTCTGATTTCCTTCCTGCATCCCCCCACCAAATAGTATCTTATCCACAAAGCAGATATTCCTCAAACAAATTACATTGTTTCTCATGGCATTACAATGAAAGGCAATGCTTACATACTGACTTTGGCAATCTACATGATCTGTTCCATTTAATTTTCTATCACTGTTATCACTCATTGAGCTCAAGCCATGTGACCCTTATCAAACACTTTAGGGATTTCTTGCATCAGACCCTACTGTATTAGCTATTCCCTGTTTCTGGAATATCATCCTCTGTGCTGCAGCCAGTGTTTTAGAATGCCATACTCCCACATTACATTCAGATCTCAGCTTACATGGTACCTCCTCAGAGAAGCCTTCCTGGAATGCTTTTTCTAACGTACAAATGTTATTCTATATTTCCTTGCCCTGCTTCTCCTTTCTTTATATATATATATATATATATATATATATATATATATATATATATTTAACTGATATTTTATATAGGGTTATTTCTTTATCATATATTGTTCCTACACAGAAAGGAAGTCCAGATAGCAGGATGTCTATTTTATTTCTTGATTTTCCACAAACACCTAAAACAGTGCCTGGCATGCAGGAAGTGCTCCAAATAAATTTGTGGAATAATGAATGTACGAGAGAGAGAAAAGTTGATTACCCAAACTCTTATTTTCCCCACAGCTGGACCAGTGTGCTTTCCCTGGTTATGCATATTTCTTTTCTCAAGTAGCCAACATTCCTTTAGACTTGTTTTCAGTTTATTATGCATGCCTGAGAAGATAGTAACAACATGCATCATAAATCATTTATCATTTAGATTGTTTCACTAATTTGCCTGGGCATTGTGCCCTGTATTGTCTGAAACCACTCTGGTTATAGATTTCTCCCTGTTTCTTTCCTTAAAATAAAATAAATGGTAAGCTGATGTCCTGCAAAATAAAGTTTAGGTAAAAGGTGACCTTAAAATGTATTTTTATTGGATTCACCATCAAATTCTACCAGGGGCAAAAAAAAGAGCTGGTAACAATCTTATGAAAACTATCCCAAATAATCAAGGAAGTGGGATTTCTGCCTAATTCTTCTACCAAACTAGCATCATCTTGATATTAAAATCTGGTCAGGATACAACAACAACAAAAAAGTACAGGACAATATCCCTAATGAATATAGATGCAAAATCCTTGATAAAATTATAGCAAACCAAATCCAATGGCATGTCAGAGAGATAATTCATTATGATCAAGTGGGTTTTATTCAGGAATATAGGAATGGTTCAACATTTGCAAGTTAATAAATATAATTAACCATACAGATAGAACTAAAACAAAAAACCGTATGATCACAAAAAGAATTCATCAAAATCTAACATCCCTTCATGATAAAACCCCTCAACAAACTAGCCATCAAAGAACATACCTCAAAATAATAGAAGCCATGTATGACAAACCCACTGCCAATATTATGCTGAATGAAGAAGAGTTGAAAGCATTCCCCTGAGAACTAGGACGTGACAAGAATGTCCAATCTCATCATTCTTATTCAACATAATACTAGAAGTCTTAAAGCAATCAGGTAAAAGAAATAAAAGCCATCTAAACTGGAAAAGATAAAGTCAAGCTATCTCTGTTCACTGATGACATGATCTTATTCTTAGGAAATCCAACAGACTCCTCTCAAAGATGACTCCTAGATTTGATACATGACTTTAATAGTTTCAGGATACAAAATCAATGTACCAAAATCAGCAGCATTTCTACATAAAATAACATTCAAGTTGAAAACAAAATTAGTTACTCAATCCCATTTACAATAGCCACATACACAAGCACACAAAAACTACAAATACATTTAACCAAGGAAGTGAAAGATCTCCACAAGGAGAACTACAAAACACAGGTGAAAAAAAATCATAGATGACACAGCAAATAGAAAACAAAAAACCCATGCTCATGGATTAGAAGGATCAATGTCACTAAAATGACCATACTGCCCACAGCAATCTACAGATTCAACTCAATTCTTATTAAACAACCAACATAATTTTTCACACAATTAGCAAGAAATAATTCTAACATTCTTATGAAGGACCAAAAAAGGAACCCAAATAGCCAAGGCAATGTTAAGTAAAAAAGGCAATGCCAGAGACATCACATTATTGGCTTCAAATTATACTACAAGGCTATGGTAGTTAAAACAGCATTTTACCAAAACAGAAATGACTCATAGATGAATGAAACAGAATAGATAACCCAGACATAAAGCCATACACCTACAATCAAATGATAATCAACAAAATTTTAAAAATGGGAAAAGGATACAATATTTAATAAATGGTGGTGAGAAAATTGCCTAGCCACAAGCAGAAAAAAAACAAAAAACAAACAACAACAAAAAAAACTGGAACCCTCTCTCTCATCATATACAATATTTAATATTTTAGATTTTTTTTTTTTTTGAGACAGAGTCTCACTTTGTCATTCAGGCTGGAGTGAAGTGGTACAATCTCGGCTCACTGCAACCTCTGCCTTCTGGACTCAAGCAATTCTTATGCCTCAGCTTCCCAAGTAGCTGGAATTACAGGCATGGGCCACCACATATGGCTAATTTTTTTGTATTTTATTGGGAGAAACAGCGTTTCATTATGCTACCCAGGCTTGACTCAAACTCCTGGCCTAAAGCAATCCTCTGGCCTCATAACTCCAAAGTGCTGGGATTACTGACGTGAGTTACCATGGCTGGTCTTTTTTTTTTTTTTTTTTTTTTTTTGAACCAGCGTCTTGCTGTGTCACCCAGGCTGCAGTGCAATGGTGCGAACATGGTTCACTACAGCCTTAAACTATTGGGCTCAAAGGATTCTCCTGCCTGAGCCTTCTGTGTAGCTGGGATTACAGGTGCACACCACCATGCCAAGCTAATTTTTTCATTTTTGTAGAGACTTGTTCTCACTTTGTTGCCTAAGCTGGTCTCAAACTCCTGGACTCAAGCAATCCTCCCACCTTGGTCTTCCAAAGAGCTGGGACTATAGGCATGAGCTACCGCACCTGAACTCTTATAAAAAAATTAATTCAAGATGAATTAAAGACATAAATGTAAGATGTGAAACTATAAAAGCCCCGTGGAAAAAAAAAGTAGGAAAACCACTTCTGGGCACTGGCCTAGTAAAAAAATTTATGACTTAGACCCTAAAACAAACAAAGGAAAGTTTACAAATGGCACTTGAACTAAAAAGCTTCTGTATAGCAAAAGAAATAATTAACAGAGTAAACAGACAACTTAAAGAATGGGAGAAAACATTTGCAAAGCATGCCTCCAACAGAGGACTAATATCCAGAATCTACAAGGAATTGAAAGAACCCAACAAGAAAAAAAATTAAACCTAAAATGGGCAAAGGACATGGACAAATATTTCTCAAAAGATGACAAACAAGCAGCCAAAAACTACATGAAAAAATCCTCAACATTGCTAATCATCAGAGAAATGCAAATTGAAACCACAATGAGACATAATCTTATACCAATAAGAATGGCAATTATTAAAAAGTCAAAAAATAACAGATGTTGGCATGGATGTGGAGAAAAGGGTACACTTATACATTCTTGGTAGGAATATAAATTAGTATAACCATTATGGAAAACAGTATGAAGATTTCTCAAATAAGTAAAAATAGAACTACTGTTTAACCCAATAATCCCACTACTGAGTACCCAAGGGAAAAGAAATAATTATGCAAAGAAGACATCTGCATTCATATGTTAATCACAGCACTATTCACCATAGCAAAGTCATGGCATCAACCTAAGTGTCCATCAACAGTTGGTAAGGTAAAGAAAACGTGGTATGTGTACACTGTGGAATATTATGCAGCCACAAAAAACAGCAAAATCATGTCCCTTGTAGCAACATGGATAAGCTGGAGGCCATTATCCTAAGTAAACTAACTCAAACAAAAAATCAAATACCACATGCCCTTAATGTATAAGTGGGGGTTAAACAATTGGTTTACATAGACATAAAGATGAAAACAATAGATATGGGGACTCTAAAAGGGGAAAAGTTAGGAGGGTAGTGAGGGCTTTAAAATCCAATTGAGTACAGTATTCACTATTTAGGTAACAGGTATACTAGAAACTCAAACCCCACCATTATGAAATATACTCATAAAACAAACTTGCACATGTATCTCCTGAATCTGAAATTTCGACTTTTTAAAAAAGATTTAAAACTATATAAGTAGCCAGGCGCGGTGGCTCAAGCCTGTAATCCCAGCACTTTGGGAGGCCGAGGCGGGTGGATCACGAGGTCAAGAGATCGAGACCATCCTGGTCAACATGGTGAAACCCCGTCTCTACTAAAACTACAAAAAATTAGCTGGGCATGGTGGTGCATGCCTGTAATCCCAGCTACTCAGGAGGCTGAGGCAGGAGAATTGCCTGAACCCAGGAGGCGGAGGTTGCGGTGAGCCGAGATCGCGCCATTGCACTCCAGCCTGGGTAACATGAGTGAAACTCCGTCTCAAAAAAAAAAAAAAAAAACATATAAGTAAAAAAAAAAGTATATTTTTATTTTTGTGGTTAACTATCCCATTATAAAATAATAGAAAATTACTTATGCACAAAAATAATTAGATTATTAGATTTTAATACTATAAAATACAAATAATAAAATAAAAGAACATTTTATTTAAATGCGAGGCACTAAAACAAAAGTATGTATTTGGTCCACATGAGTACTTTACAAAATGTGGTAAATACTAGTTAGAAAGTGAGCTCTCTGAAATCAGAAGCCAAGCTTCACTTTCCTTACATTCCCAGCATAATACGGCACTTGGCACCTAAGAACAAACTCAGAAAATTGAAGAATGTTGAAATTATACAAGATGATCTATTTATAATTTTTAAATAATAGTAATAATTTTCACAAATTTAATGCTGGGTGGTATTGTCTTTATCCAACTACTTTGTAAAGTCTTTCTGAAAGACTATTCTTTGTTTTTTTTTTTTTTTTCTGTTTTTGGTTTGTTTGTTTTCTATAGATCTGTCTAATATCTGATTTCCAAACAGTTGGAATCAAATTAAAAACTACTAGGCAGAAAAATAATGTGAAATGTAGAAGTATAGAATCCCCAAATGTCAAATATATTAGTTTCTTCCCTTTTTGTGCTGCTTACCAACAGCATTTTTGGTCTTTGTAACACACTTTCAATCCTGTTATGACACCCAAAATGCTCAGGGTTGGCATTTCAACTAGTGTTGTAGGAAAGCTTCACCCAGTAAATTACTTAACAAGGGGCCACAGGGCTCTAGTTACATCAAAATGTCTCACCCATCAACCTGTTAAGAACTAGGTTTTTCTGTTCATTGAAAACTAATTTATTTGATTTTATTATAATTTCTTTTAGCCATATCACAAATGCCACTCACTTCTTCTCAAATAGCACCCTAATGTGCTTAATACAAAGAAATATCTAGGAAAATGCATGTACTCTTGAAATATTATGTATGGAGTTATGCACGATAACTTAATTCACACAAATTGCATTGTGCCATTGACTATGCTGTATAATGATGGATATACAGAATTTGCTAAAATCATATTTAAAATATTCTCTTCTGTGTATATATATATATTTTTTTTTTTTTTAGAATCTTAGTAGATATTTTAATTGGATGGAATAATCTGAAAATTTGTATGAAAAAACAAATACCTAAAAGTTACCATTGAATAAAGATAATGAGAAGGGATCCATTTGCATGATTTTAGGGCACAGTATATAATCAAATTCATTAAACAAAATATTACAAAATCATATTGATATGGCATTATAAGAAGAATAGACAAATCATGAGAACAAAAGATATATACGTATATATATTCTGTGTATATTTGTTATTTGTCATTTTATATGCCATTTTTATCAAAGTTATGCTGGCCATTAATTGTTTGCTTCTATTTTTCACGTTTTCATTTTTTATATTGTTTATTTGTATCGTCTCTCTTTTTTCTCATTGCGAGTCTTACCAGAGGTTTGTTGACCTTTTGTTTTCTTTAGTGACTCTGTTCTTAATTTTAACTTGTATTCTGCCTTTAACTTTATTGTTTTGTTCATTATTGTTTGTGTTTTTCATTGTTGCTTCTCTATTGCCGTTGCTATCTATGCCTTCGCTGTTTTATATTTCTTATTTCTGGGGGGCATTAAATGATGTTGCAAAATATACTCAAGATTAAATCTTTAGGGCTTTTGAGAATGATTTCAACTCTAGGCTAAAAAATATCTTTTGATATTTTTTGATAGTTTTATATTAGATAATACTTTTAGCCTGCAGACAGCCTAGTCTTTTAAACCGAAAGATAACTGGTTTCTCATAATGGACTAAATATGTGTTATTCAATATCAGAGAATGGAAACACTAACCCAGTTCTTTTAGGCCTTAGGGCAGTGGTGTTAATCTACATATCCTGATGAGTTAGCATATTTTCTTTAGAGCAGGTATTCCTTAGGAGTGTTTAAACTAATACCAAATTCTCTTCTATCAGTTTGTTTCAATGTATAAGTTCGAGAATTTTTTTATCATGAAATGCAATGTCTAAATGGAAAATCATTAAATTATTACTATAAACAATAATTTTATGGGTATAAATATGTAAACAAACAACATAAAGTCCATAGATGACAACAGAATTTGGCAGTAGCCAGCCCACGAAGCCAAACTAAAAACTGCAGCAATTGGCCCAGAACAATTGGAACACAGCCAATAACTACACGGTTCCTCCCCTCCTTCATCCTCTCCTCCTCCTTCTTCTCCTCTTCCTTCTCCTTCTCCTCTTCCTCCTTCTTTCATTTTCTTTTTCTTCTTCTTATTACTACTATTAATCATCATCATTATTATTAACCTTGCTTCTAACTCAGAACCAAAGAAAGTAAAATATCCCCCTTAAACCAATAATATAATATGCTCTACTTTTAGTTAACCCACTTGCAGCTTCCCTGTGCTTATAACCTCCTATCAAAAATACCTGAAGCTTTTCTATTTTTCATTCTCCATTATGAAGCTTTTTCACCCCTCTGCCTGTCTTTAAGACTGTTAAATGCAAATTATGGTGGTTAATTGTCTTGATATAGCAAGTTCTGAATAAATAGCCTCTGTTCTCATTTAATAGTCTGTTCATTTTCATATTTACATGAGCCACTTCAAGTTAAAAGAATGCATTTCATTTAATTAATTTTTGTATGTTTATAAAATGATTTCAGATCATTTGTTTTGCAGGTCTCACATCCATGTAATTGATTAGAGAGTAGTTTTACTAACAGAAATTGTAATATGATACAGTTTCCCAATGAGTTGATGAGTTATTCATGAAATTCATATTCAAAGTAAGAGAGATGCTGACTATAAATGACTTATAAACTTTACTTCATTGAAAAATATGGGTTCACAAGTGTTCCATTACCACCAACCACTGTTTCTTTGAATATCAGGCTGGCACATGTGCTGAGACATGACAATTGTGTGAGATAAACACAGAGTTCTACCTCCTGAAAACACATAGTAGATGAACAGAAGATCGAATTCTTGCCTCTGGGCATGTTCATACGGGTCTTTTAAATGGCCAAAAATCTATACTAATCTGAAAGAAGAAAAGAAGATTCTTTCTCCTTTAGAGCTGAATATACTTGAAAAAAATATTCAGGCTCCTTTGTCAGAGAGTCAGATAGTGGAACATAGATTAGTGAATTCACTTTCTCTAGTAGAGAAATTATCATAAGGAATTTTTGGGTGGCTCTTTATATTCTGCTGCAGGGAACTGCCACAAAATCTATTCATGAAAAGATATTTGAAAAAGACAGAATATCGCTTTCAATAAAGAGAAAAAATTCAGTAACTTTTGAAAATGTTGAATTTTACCTGAGCCTTGGGATCTGGAAAAACAGGGAAGGAAAGTGATTAAGAAACCCACCCACCCTTTTTTGTTCCAAGAAAAGTCTTATAGCAAAGAAGCAGCCCTCCCCACATGATTAGATAAGACTCCTGGATAATCACCTGGTTTATCTATGACAAATCCAGACACAAACACAGATCCTCCAAATTCCTATGCTATGCCTCATGTATAATTAGCTGAACTGTTTCTATCCACTAACCAAATACCTCTGTTAAAAGAAAAACCTTAGGCAAATTAAATTAAACAGAGTTTAACTGTGCAAAGAATGATTGGCAGCCCCCAAACCAGAATAGGTTCATAGAGGCTCTAGCACTAATGCATGGTCAAAGAAGATTTATGGACAGAAAAAGGAAAGTGACATACAGAACATGGAAATGAGGTACAGAAACAGCTGCGTTGGTTACAGTTGGGAGCTTGCCTTATTTGAACAGGGTTTGAATGGTTAGCCACCTTTGATTCGCTGAAACTCAGTGATTGACACAAGACTAGATTACAATCTGTTTACACAACCAGCTAGGATATATAGTTCACTACATAAACAGAACTAAAGACAAAAATCATCTCAATAAATACAGAAAGGCTTCTGATAAAATTCAGCATCCCTTAATGTTAAAAACTCTCAATAAACTAAGTATTAAAGGAATATAACTCAAAATAATAAGCGCCATCTATGACAAACTTGAGGCCAATATCATAATGAATGGGAAAAAGCTGGAAACATTACCCTTGAAAACCCACACAAGACAAGAATTACCCTCTCTCACCACTCCTATTCAACATACTATTGGAAGTTCAGTCAAGAGAAAGAAATAAAGAGCCCAAATGGAAAGAGAGGGAGTCAAACTAACCCTGTTGTAGATGACATGATTCTACATATAGAACTCTATAGTGTCATCTCAAAACTCCTTCAGCTAATAATTTCTGCAGAGTTTCAGGATATAAAATAAGCATACAAAAATCACTAACATTTCTATACACCAATATCAGCCAAGCCAAGAACCAAATCAGAAAGGCAATTCCATTCATAATTGCCACACACACACACACACACACACACACACACAATACCTAGGAATATTCAATACACCTAGGAATACAGCATACCAGAGAGGTGAAAGATCTCTACAATGAGGATTACTAAACACTGCTCAAAGAAATCAGAAGACACAAACAAATGGGAGAATCAATATCATTAGCATGGCTATACTGCCCAAAGCAATTTACAGATTAATTAATATTCCTATCAAATCACCAGTGACAGTCTTCACAGAACTGGAAAAAATAAACTTTTAAAATTCATATGGAACCAAAAATGAGCTCAAATGGCCAAGGCAATTCTAACCAAAAAGAACATCATGTTACCCAACTTCAAATTATACTACAGAGCTATAGTAACCAAAACAGCATAATACTAGTACAAAAACAGTCATATACGCCAATGGAACAGAATAGAGAGCCCAGAAATAAGGCCACACATCTGTGACCATCTGATCTTCAACAAAACTGTAAGAAAAAGGAACAGTGAAAGGACTCTGTATTCAGTAAATTGTGCTGAGATAACAGAATAGCCATATGCAGATTGAAACTGGTCCCCTTCCTTATACCATACACAAAAATCAGCTCAAGATGGATGAAAGATGGTTTTAAATGTAAAACCCAGAGCTATAAAAAGCCTGGAAGATAACCTATGCACTAATGTTCTGGTCATAAGAACTGGTAAAGATTTTATGACAAAGATGCCAAAAGCAATCACACCAAAGTCAAATTTTAAATAAGCTTCTCTTCTCCCAGGCCCCTGAGCTTTGGCTCCTGCTCACCATAAGCTAGAACACAGCCCCTCCTCATCTCCTTCTGAGAATAGGCTGACCTCAGGGCAAATAATTAAATGATCAACTGTCTAATCACACCACCCACTCTACACTTATTTTTTCCTAGATTTGTTTATTCCATAAAAGTTCTTTCCTGCCTGACTTTTGATATACTTGCAGTTCTTATGAGTAAAGATTTCTTCCTTTTGTAATAGTCTCCCTCCTGCTATTGCAAATGGTTCCTTCCCTGTGCTGCAATAATCCTTTTGAATAAAGTCTTTTATTAGCTAAGTCCAGATGTAATTTTATTTGATAGTTTAATTGAATTATTTCTCTAAAACCTGAACCAGCACAGCATAATTTATTTGCTCAATAATACATCATTAATTTTCTAGAATTGTTACTTATTTTTTTACAAAAGAAATACCATAATGGTGCATGGTAAGTGGAACAGAGTAGCTTACTTAATCTTTGTTCAGTGTGTGAGGATACCCCTAGGTGGGGTTGCTGCCTCAGATTTTACTTGATTTGTAGCCATGACAATTTTTAAAAATTAGCTTATTTCTAACAGTTCAACTCAAAAATGATTCACACATGATTAAAGGATATTTTCCTTAAACAGAATATATTTATAATTGGTCCTAATTAGAAATTTTCAACATGTTCCAAATAATTATATTCATTTTCCCTGTGAGTGACACATCCTTCCATGTTCCAGATTATTATTATTTTTTTCACAATTAAGCCTAATGGATGGTTTGGGGCTTGAGGTAAATCACCAGTAAGTATCAGTTGCAGCAGGCTTGAACTCAGGAATAGAAGGGCCAGGAGGTATATGACCGCATTTTTTTGACATCTACAAATAATGTCCTTGGGCTGGGATTCAACCGGAAGCACCCTAGAGCATGCCCCAGTGGAAGGTCTTTGACACTTGAGTATCTCTCTTTCTACATATTAAAATATTATTATTGTGGCTAGAAGAATTGTTCTATTTCTTTTTAAAACTTCATGATATTTTAATAGAATAAAACACATGTATGTAAAATAGGTAATTGATTTCCAAGAAAGACATTCTATTTCCATCTTTCTTCAGTAAGACTCAGATATTGTTTTATATAGTAAGTATAATGGTGAAATTATGATGGTGAAATTAACATTTGCTTTGAGGTCCCAATTAGTTTCAAATTTGGTCCAAGGTGTTTCAGAGTGCTGAAAGATAAAACTGCCTAAAACTTTCAGCCCCTAGCTTCATGGGGAAAAATGACATTGGATGCAGCTCCCCTTGCTATAGGGAGGATAAAGCACTGGCCTAGGTCAACTTCCAGGAGAATTGTAAGCCTTCAAAACTCTTTATTCATGTTACTTCTTGTTCATGACCTTAGTCCTGAACTCTTCTGCCTTGTCACTCTTAATAAATCTAAATTTCCCTACCAATAACTGCCAAATCAAACAAAAATTCTTATTCCAAGAAGTATTTTTGGTGAAATAGTTTTAAAGCTATAAGAGCTTGGGCTGATTCCTGTTAAAGTTCTATGAAATTTCTCCCCTTCTTTCCCAAGAAATGACTGAGGTCTTTTGAATAAAGGCTTATGCTTATGGGTGCTTTGCTTTATTTTCTTTCACATGTACACCCAAATAACGGAATACTATTGCCTTTTGTTTATAATTCCAGGCCCCAGTAAAAGTGGGTGATACGGTTTGCATCTCTGTCCTTGACCAAATCTCATGTCAAATTGTAACTCCCAGTGTTGGCAGTGGGGCCTGATGGGAGGTTGTGTGATCATGGGGGTAGATCCTTCATAAATGGCTTAGCACTATCTTTGTGGTGCTGTTGCCATGATAGAGTTCTCATGAGATCTGTTTATTTAAAAATGTGTGACACAACCCCCTTCCTTCTGCTCTAGCCATGTAAGATATGCCTGCTCCCCCTTTGCCTTCTGACATGATTGTAAGTTCCTGAGGACTCCTCAGAGGCTGTTATCACCATGAGCCAATTAGACCTATTTCCTTTGTAAATTACCCAGTTTCTGGTATTTCTTTATAGCACTGCAAGAGTGAACTAATACAGAAAACTGGTACCAATGAGTGAGGCATTGCTATAAAGATACCTGAAAATTAGGAAGTGACTTTGGTACTGGGTCATAGGCAGATGCTGAAACAGTCTGGAAGCCTCAGAAGAGGACAGGAAGATGAAAAATTTGGCACTTCTGTGATATTGTGCTGGCCTAGAGCCAGAACCGGAGCAAAACTATTTTATAAAATGCAAAACTGTTTTTAGATAAGTTGAAATGGCTGCCCCATTCTCCTTACAATAACTACTGTCCTTGGCCTCTGTAAATAGAACTGCTGTTTGTTCTTCAAGACTATGTAAAGCTGCTTACCTTTTCTTATCAGTAACTGCCAGAATTGCTAGCCTTTGCTTACCGGCAATTGCCAGACTAAGCAGCCCAAGCTAGTTCCATCCTGGCTCCTGTGACTTGTAATAAGTAACTAAGGTCTGTGATTTCCACCTTAACCAGATAATGTGTACACAAATGTTTATCTTGACTTCTGTAAACCACTTAAGTAACAAACGGAATGACAAAAGTCCCCTTGGCCCTTGGAGTGTCCAGAGACCCCCACCCTCATCTCTGCCCAGGAGGTAATTTACAGAATCCACTTGCCCTGGGAATGTCTGAAGCCTTTTCATCCCCATCCCTGCCCCTCACCCCCACTCCCAAGGTGGTTTTTCGGGTATAAAAAATCTTGGCACCCTCCTGTTGCCACCACAGGTTGGAGAGACGTGAGTCCTCTGTGGTCGCTGGCATAATAAATGACCCTGCAATCTGGCATATTTTTGTCTTGTGATAACTTTCTACACTCGGTCAAATACAACACTTCCTAAACACCTGTTAAATGGTTATGCCCCAAATGATGATAGTAATACAGACAATCAAGTCCAGGCTGATGAGGTGTCAGATAAAAATTAGGAACTTCTTGGGAACTGGAGTAAAGGTCACTTTTATTATGTGTTAACAGAGAAGTTGACTGCATTTTTCACCTGCCATAGAAGTCTATGGAACTTTGAACTTTGAACTTGAGAATGATGATTTAAGGTGTCTGGGAGAAGAAATTTCTAAGGGGCAAAGCATTCAAGATGTGATCTGACTCCTTCTAACAAGCTATGCTATATAAGTGAGCAAACAAATAACTTAAACTGGAACTTGTATTAAAAAAGGAAACAGCATAAAAGTTTGGGAAATTTGAAGCCTGACCTTATGGTAGGAAAGAAAAGCCCATTTTCTGGGGAGGAATCCAACCAGGCTGCATATGTTGAATAACAAAAAGGAAGATCAATGCTAATTTCCAAGACAATAGGGAGAAGGCCTTAAAGACATTTTAAAGAATTTCCTGTAACCCCTCCCATCAGAGACCCAGAGGTCTAGGAAGATTATATGGTTTCCTGGGCCATACCCATAGCCCAGCTGCCATGTACAGCCTTGGGACACTGCTTGCCACATCCCAGTCATTGCAGCTACATCTGTGGCTCAAAGGAGCCCAAGTACAGCTCAGGCTGCTGTTTCAGAGGGTGTAAACCATAAGCCTTGGTGGCTTTCATGTGGTGTTATTCCTGCTGGTGCACAGAATGAAAGAGTTTAGGCTTGGAAGCCTCCTCCTACGTTTCAGAGAATGCATTGAATAGCCTGGATGCCCAGGCAGAAGCCTGCTGCTGGTGTGGAGCCCTCATGGAGATCCTTCACTACAGCAGTGCAGAGGGAAGATGTGGGGTTAGGGACTCCACACAGAGTCTCCACTGGAGCACTACCTAGTGGAGCTTGAGAAGAGGACCATCATCCTCCAAATCCCAGAATGATAGATCCACCAATAGCTTGCACCCTCAGCCTAGAAGAGCCACAGGGGTACAACACCAGCCCTTGAGAGCAACTATGGGGCCTGAACCCTGCAAAGCCACAGGGGTAGAGCTGCCCAAGGCCTTGGGAGCATACCTCTTGAACCAGTATGCCCTGGATGTAAGACATGGAGTCAAAGGAGATAATTCTTTGGAGCTTTAAGATTTAATGACTGCACTGTTGGGTTTTGGACTTGCATGGGACCTGTAGCCCCTATTTTTGGTCAATTTCTCTCTTTCGGAATGGGAGTATTTACCTAATGCCTATAGTCCCATTGTATCTTAGAAGTAAATAGATCATTTTTTATTTTACAGGCTCATAGGCAGAAGGGACTAGTCTTATCTCAGATGAAACTTTTGACTTTGGACTTTTGAGTGAATGCTAGAATAACTTAAGAATTTGGGGGACTCTTGAGAAGGCATTATTTAATTTTTAAGTATGATAAGCACATGAGATTTTGGAGTGGGCAGAGGAGGAATAATATGGTTTGAATTTGTCTCCCCAACCTAATCTCATGTTGGAATGTCATCCCCAGTGTTGGAAGTGGGGCCATTTGGGAGGTGATTGGATCATGGGGTAGATCCTTTACAAATAGTTTAGCACTGTCACCTTGGTGCCATTCTCATGACAGAGTTCTCAGGAGACCTGGTTGTTAAAAAGTATGTGGCACCTCTCCCCTCTCCCTTCCTCCTACTCTGGCCATATAAGATATGTCTGCTCTTGCTTTGCCTTCCACCATGATTGTAAGTTCCCTGAGGCTTCCCTGTAAGCTGATGCAACCAGGGAAGCTGATGCTTCCTGTGTATCCTGTAGAACTGTGAGCCAATTAAGCCTCTATTTTTTTAAAAATAAATTACCCCGTCTCAGGTATTTCTTTATAGCAGTGCAAGAATGGACTAATACAATGGGTAAAATTAAAATCAAACAGTAGGTTCACTTGTTTTTACTTTAAAAACCAAATAGTAATGCATGTTCTATCAATTGCTTTGTGTCAGAGAGTAGACTCTGTTTGGTGCTGATAAACCATGCAGTTAATGTTATTACTCTTATAATTTTATCTGGTTTGTTAAATGCTGTTAGTAATCATTTTAAATAATTGTTAAGTGAGCCCAAAGTTCATCTACATGGACTTAATAATCATATTTTCTAAGATTTTTTTGACTTACACTCTCCCTATTTTATCCTGTAGAAATATTTATTGACACTATATTATTTAGTTGATTCTGTCTTTCCCTTTCAGAATGTGATCATTTTAAAGGAAGAGATCTGTTTTATTTACCTTTGTAAACCAGCACCTAACTCAGCACCAACATAGATAAATGACTAAACTAATGAACAAATGAATGACGCTAAATAAACCAAACACAAGTGGAAGGTAAGAAATTCAATAAAAGTGGGCATAGGACTAATAGGACTTCATGAAGCCTCCTGTAGGAATAATTGTAATGAATGGTTTAGCATGGAGTGATAACAAAGTAAAGAATAAATGTTAGGGATTATTTTCTACATTGAACTCTTGTACAAAGCATGTGATTTTTCTTTTTGCCCTATTCTATTCTGAAGATTTTTTAAAAAATCATTTAACAGCACCCTACTGATTGCTCATTAATGTATCTTGTTTCTACATGCATAATTCTCCAACCAATGATAAAGCAAAGTTGTTTCAGTGTTGGGAAGTAATGCCTAAAAGGAAGATAAAAGTGCCATTTTCTACCTTCAACTGCATCATTAACTCACCTTGTGAGTTGCACACATTATTTAATTCTCTTGCCTCAGTCAGCTCAGGTGTAAAACCGGGTGAAAATCTATCACTGCTCGTCTACATGAGAGGTTTGATTAAAGATGTCCAAGAAAATTAAGTGAGATTAAATTAAAGTGCCTCTGAGACTGAAATGAACTCAGACTAAACACTTTATAAAGTTGTTGCAGTCTATCTATAGGTATCAGAAAATGACTCTATTTCTTTTTAAAGTTCCACGATACTTTAATTGTATAAAACAAATTTATAATAGGTAATTTGTTTCCAAGAAATATGCTCTGTCTCCTTTTTCTCTAGAAAGATTTAGATTTGATGGACTTAAATATCATTGCAAAGCTACTAAGACTTACAAGCCCTTATTGGGTTCCCTTGTATTAGAGTTTCTTCCTCTCTTCCTCCTCCTTCTCTTCCTCCTCCTCCTTCTCTTCTCCTAACCCTCTTCCACCTCATTTTCCTCTCCCCGATCCACCTCTTTCTTCTTCTTTTCCTTATCCTTTTATCCTTCTCTTTCTTCCTCTCCTTCTTCTTCTCCTTCACCTCTTTCTTCTCCTCACCCTCCTCCTCCATTTGCTACCATTGTATTTTTTTTTTTTTTTTTGAGACGGAGTTTCGCTCTTGTTACCCAGGCTGGAGTGCAATGGCGCGATCTCGGCTCACCGCAACCTCTGCCTCCTGCGTTCAGGCAATTCTCCTGCCTCAGCCTCCTGAGTAGCTGGGATTACAGGCATGCGCCACCATGCCCAGCTAATTTTTTGTAGCTTTAGTAGAGACGGGGTTTCACCGTGTTGACCAGGATGGTCTCGATCTCTTGACCTCGTGATCCACCCGCCTCGGCCTCCCAAAGTGCTGGGATTACAGGCTTGAGCCACCGCGCCCAGCTTACCATTGTATTTTTAACAATAATGTTTCAATAGATACTGGTTGCCCATAAATTGTTTCATTTGAATACTCTTAATTTACTGATGTGGATATTGAGACACATGAATGAAAATTATAAGAATATTATAATTAGTAGGTAGAAGAGAGAACAAATTAAACAGCATAAGTTTTGTATTACTTCTAAAATCTTAAGAAGAAAATGGTAGTCTAGATTTCTTCAAAGGAGGAATTATAAAACTTGAATTTTTGTATGAAGCATATTGTCTCCAATATAATTGACATTAAAAGGACAACATGAATACAAATTCTGGATATCTCAGTAATTTAAAAGCACAAAATAACATACAATGAGATAAATGACCCAGAAGACAGATAAAAAAGTTCATTTCATAAGTTTAGAAAGCATAATGCCACATATATCTATTTTACTGAAAAACTAAGAATGGGTTTAATTTCAGCAAGTATGTGTTTGGTTAAACTTTCATACTTAGACATACATTTTAAGGTGGAAATGTGAATCTATTTCCATTTCATCAGTTAATAGAAGCAAATACCACTAGAAAATTGTAGTTATAAACAACCTTCCTATATCGACTAAAGTGAATTCAAAAAATGATAGTATGTTTAGATTTAAATTTCAACATCTAAGTCTTTGAAAAGCCAGTTTGAATTTTAGCTGGTCTTTCTGCTGATCACATTGAGGCACACAAAGATATTAAAATAACAATTTTAAATAAGATTTTTTAATTGGCATTTTTTATCATGCCAGCTAATTTTTGTTGTTTGTTGTTATATTTCTAAACCTTATGCATCATTGTGTTTTCTGACACTGATTGATAGTCAACTTTGCAAATTTAATCTCACATACAAGTTTCAATGAAGTTTCATGTCTGGACTGACATAAATGAGTGAAAGTACAACACATGTTATGGACCCAGGCCCCAGACATGCATTATGTAAGTCTTTTGTCCTTTAAAAATACTCTAATAAGTGTAATTTAGGAAATATGAATCAGATCTGTGATGGCTTCAGGAATGACTGACATACCAGAAGTATGACTCTAGGCTCTACTCTCAGACTTGGAACAAATGGAGTCAAAATTAATAATAAGATATGAAGCAAAAAGTCACCTTAGGGGAAATGTTCGGTTAAGTTTATAACTTTCTGCTTGACTGACAGACATTTTACGTATTATTTGGGGTTAAAAAAACTTGTTTATTTTTAGTGGAAGATATTTTAGAAATTTAAATTTTCCTAACTTCTAAGTGAATATTAGTAGGCCGCTTAGTAACCACTTATCAGTAGCTGTCTGCAGATCCTGTGTATGTCTTATAAACACTAATAGCAGTCTACATAGCTGAGCACACCTTCCATTTTGAAGCTCTCCCTACCTGACTGACAACAGCTTTTAACTTAAGGTGAAAACAAACTGAGAGGTTTTTGGTTTTGTTTTGTTTTGTTTTCCTGTTTCTTTAGTAAATTATTCTTATTCTCCTTTCTCAGATATTCCCCTTCTAACCTCACTTAAATTACTGGTATTTTGCAAAGTCTTTTGTCCTCTCCCATCTCCCTGTTTGTGAATATCAATACTACGGTTTTTACATGCACTATATAATGTATATTTGAAATCCAGCTGTTCCCTTACTATTTTAAATTTCCTGCTTGCTTTTCACTGTTGCATAGCCTACAAACATTCCAATCTTTTGATTTTTCTCTCTTCCTGAACAGCTAAATTCAGAGAGTTCTGGAGACTCATTTTCTTTCCTGTTTTGGGAGCTTAGCAAGTTTGGTTCAGCATATCTGAGCTATCACAAAGGAAGTCCAGACAACTGAGCTCCAGAAGTACCCATTACGCAGCCTTTCTCTTTATCAGCAAACTTACATTATTCAGTGGTCAAGAAAATGTCCCTTGAACCTCAATTACCTATGAATATGTAGAAAAATGGGAAGGAAGGCCCCTTTGTTGGAGAATGCTGTTTAGTGAAGCAAGCTATACCTGACCCGTGCATACAACTTAGAGGATAGTGAGTAGACTATGCAGTGCGTTACGACTCTACTAATACATTTCTCCAGCAGAACTTACCTAATCCTTATATTATGTGCCCCTTTCATATGTAATCCTTCTGAAATATATTTACTTCCTAGTAAATGGCACTCATTACTTAACGTTTTAAGCCATGGGTAAGGAGTCCCTCTTTATTTCTTCCTCTCTTTCACTTCATGTTCTATCAATTATCTTGTCCAATTAGGCTCCAAAATATATTTTAAATTTGTCCCCACATCTCCATCTCCAATGCCCTTCCTCTAGCCACAGTCACTATCATCTCTGCTTTTAACTGCTGCAACAGTCTCCTAACTGGTTGCTTGGTCTCTGCACTTGCTCACTCCAATCTATTCCCTCCATGCAGCAAGCAGCAAAAGTGATGAGTCCAAACACAAACTGGATCATTTCACTTCTCAGCTTAAAACCAGTGGTTTCCAGTGCACTTCAGCTAGGATTCAGATTTCTTACCAAGGCATGTTAGGCTTCAGTACCGATCTGACGTTTCTCTTTAACCTCATTTCACACCCTTCCAGCTGCTGTTGAGCTTCAGTAACTTCGGATTTCCTTCTTTTCTTAGATCAGGTGATAGTTGTTTCTGCTCCAGTACCTATATGCTTGCCATCTCCAGTAATGGAGACAACTTGCAAAAAGCACCTGCTCCTGGCCATCTCCCTGCCACTTACTTCACATGCAAAATTATTTTTAATACTGTAGGTTTCAGAATAAATATTTCTTTCTCCAAAAAGGTATTCTAAATAATCCTATGTAAATTAGCAGCCCTACTATTTTATTTCAACACTTTGACTGTTTAATTATTTTTTGTCATATTGGTACTTTTAATTTTTAAATTATCCTTAAATATATCTTTGCAGTTATTATTTAAAAACTCATTTCTTTTTTTGCCTACTCCTTCACTGGAATGCAGGTTCCATATTTTTTGTTGCCTTGCCCAATGGTGACAATTTTTAGACATCTGATAAATGTTTGCTGAATGACTGAAAGGCTGGTGTAGTATAATTTACAAGGTACCATGAATTGTACAAATTTGAGCTAAGATTTAAGTTACAAAAGTAATTTCTGATATTAAGTATTTTGTTAGTGCAATTTACAGAAATTACTATTCAAAGCTTTGAGATAATTTTAAAATTTAACATCAATTACCTCTATTAAAAATTTAAACATTATCGATAGAGTAGTAGGTCTTCAAACACTGAAATTTTAAATTTCTCTGTTATAGATTGAAGAAATCTTGTTTGAATAGGCTCTAGTTGGGGCGAAAAGTAGTTTTTATGCCAAACTCTTTACCAAGCTATCATTTTTCCCCATTGCTCTCAACACTTATAATTCTAACTCTATAAGCATTGATTAAAATTAGTGATTTTTTTCTTCTTTTCAGAATAATAACGTTTCTTTTTTTCCCTTTTGTTTCACCAAGAACTATTATTGTCTCTTTGTTGTGTGTTTTTAATTAAGCATTCATCTTGTTACAGGTGTTCTTAAGCATTTTTCTGGTGTTGTCTTCTGGAACCACTTGCAAATATTTATTGGCCAACTTCATGGTTACAGAAAAAGAGAATAAAATTAGAGGTTAAAATTAGACCTTTTTTTTTTTTTACTATTTTCTCTTTTCTACTCTCCCAAATTTCCTTCTATCGCAGAACTTGAAGCACTCTAGAGGTTTCCTGATGTAGAGATTGAATTTTCATGCAAATAGTACTATATTCTTTGAAACAATAGAGCAACACAAGAAGCGAGAAGCAATATACTTGGGATAAGATCAGTAAGACAAGTCAGGAATGAGAATGACTATATGCTTCAGGAGAATTTATTGCTCTATGTTTAGTGCCTAGTACAGTGCTTGGTTCAAAGGAAATGTTCAGTCACTATTTGCTGTGTAGAAGAATTAGTCTAGAAGACACCTCATAAGTCATTTTAATAAAAAATAAACTAATTTATATTCATGTTTAATATTTATGGCAGTAATATTGTTATATAATCTGGGTAGTACAGTATACTTTACATTTATTGTATAGAGACCATTCAACAATTCTCAACTTAACCTATCATTTCTTTATTTAAAGAAGAATCCAGACATACTTGTTTATAGATATATGGGAGTTGTGGATTGTTGTCAAGATTTTGGTGGCCAGAATTAATAAACGTAAATCTAATCTTCTATTAAGTGTTACCTTATGCAAGCTGATTTCATTTAGACAAGGTGTATCTTACATGAAGCTGTGTACAAGGGGGTGGTCATCTTAATCACTTTTAGGAGAAAATATATCTTGTCATAGTATGTTTCAATATAAAATAAAATTTAAAACTTAATAGTAAAATGTGAGGTTTGAGTAAAAGTTTATTTCAAGCTATACTTAAGTTCTTCTGGACTTCATTATATTAGTCTTTATGTTTCCTCCAAAAATTTTCTTTGAATCAGACATGTTTGAATATTAGGGTTTGTTTTGCTTTAAGAAAATTTCATGGCTTCTTTCATTATTTTTGCTGAAGTAGACATCAGAAGATCTTAGACTATGAATTTTTAAAGCCATCTTTGGCTTCTTGAGATTTCTTGGTAAAGAACATAGCTTATTTTATACTGTAAAAATGGGCAGAGAAATGTTCTCATCTCTATTAAAAGTGTTCCTTTTGGAGAATGCCTCAGGAGTGATTCTAACGTTAATTCTGTACCCATCAACTCTCCACATAGGCTGCAGCTTCTGTAAGGGGAGCTATACAGGTTTAAACCCGAGATAACTCTGAAGTCAGGGAACCTGCAGGGAGTGTGTCTTGGATGCTTTGGAGAACAGTGTGAACAGAGACACAAATGAGCATGGTAGCTGCAGTCTGAAAACTAAGGGAAGGCAGATACAGGAGGGAAGGTGCTCATAGGAGCAATCTAATAAATCTGACTGGTTATTGACTTTGATTGGTTTCATTTTAATCGGGCCTTTTGTGGTATTGGCTTTATAGGGTTTTTAAGACACTTAATATACTTGTTTTCAGTAGAATAGCATCATCTCTGGTATAGGTACCACATCTGGATGATTTAAAAATAAATTCTGAGGACTCATATTCACAAAGAATACAGATGGAAATATGTTTAATAAGAACAGAAGTTGCTTATTAATGTGCATCTGTTGTGTGGGTGAGTGCACATACAAACACACAGAGTGTGTGTACATGTAGAATATATTTTAATATCAATGACAAACTTGAACATAAACTACAATTATTGTTCATGTAGGATACATACATATATGAGATATACAGACATATATTTATATATGTATGTATATGTATCTATATATACACATGAGAGATGCATACATATACACGTGTATATACATACATATATGTAAATGTATCTCAATGTGTATTTATATACATGTATACATGTATGCATATATGTAATATATATGTATATATGTAGTATATACATATTAAGCTGATATATATGTGTATGTATATAAGCTTAACCTGAGAGAAGCTACTTGAAGGAAGAAGAAGTGAATTACCTTTGTATGCCAAAAACCTGAATCTCTTTTTTATGATTATAAAGCAAACAACTCTTCACTTTAGATATATTTAAATATTCTCTTACACTGAAAAAAATATAATTTTAGCTATAGTTAAATACTCTCTTACACTGAAGATGTCTCCAGTGACTAAGGGATGCATATCACCCCCTTCATGTGGACTTAAGTTCTAAAGTCTAATTCATTTTGAGATGTCTACATTTCTACAGCAAACTTATGTTTTTCATTTGAAGTTCATATTGTCAGTATGCTATATTCTTTTGTACTGATTATAGTGGCCTTTTAATGTTCTTTTTATTTTTTCTTATTCTCTGCCTCCAACAAATGGCTCTTTTGCTGTTTTTTTGCCATCCCATTTTTCCTTAACCAGATCATTTCAAGTAGCCTGTTCCAAAAAAGCTTATTAATAAAAGAAATTTTGAAAAACAAATTAGTAAACAAAACTACAAGGAGAAAACACCTCACACTTGTTAGAATGGCTAGTCTATCAAAACAAAAGAAAACAAAAAACTAGTGCTGGAAAGTTTGTGGAGAAATTGCAATCCTTGTGCAATATTGATGGGAATGTAAACTAATACAGGTGCTTCAGAGAACAGTATGGCAATTCCCAAAAAAATTAAAAATATAACTACTATATAATTAGAAATGTCACTTCTGAGTATATACCCAAATTAACTAAAAGTCTCAAGGAGGTATTGTAGACCTATTATTCATGTTATTATTATTGTACAGCAGGATTATTCACAATGGCCAAATGGTGGGAGAAGCTCAAGTTTCCATGGGTGCAGATGAATGAACAAATAAAATGTGTTGTATGCATAAAATGGAATCTTATTTATGCTTAAAAAGAAAGAAAATTCTGACCTACTACAACATGGGTGAGCTTGCCGAACATGAAGCTAATAGAAGTCAGTCAACCACAAAGGAATTCCATTTGTGTATGGTATTTAGAGTAATCAAATTAATAGAGATAGAAAATAAAGTGATAGTTACCAGGAGCTTGGGGTAGAATGAGGAGGGTATTTTTTTTTTTTTTTATGGAGTTTCACCCTTTTTGCCCAGGCTGGAGTGCAATGGTGCAATCTCCACTCACTGCAATGTTTGCCTCCCCGGTTCAAGTGATTCTCCTGCCTCAGGTTCCTAAGTAGCTGGGATTACAGGTGTGCACCACCATGCCAGGCTATTTTTTTTTTATATTTTTAGTAGAGATGGGGTTTCACCATGTTGGACAGGTTGGTCTCAAACTCCTGACCTCAGGTAATCCGCCCACCTTGGCCTCCCAAAGTGCTGGGATTACAGGCATGAGCCACCTCACCTGACCAGGAGTTGTTTTTTAGTGGGTGTAGTGTTTTAGTTTTGCAAGATGCAAATAGTTCAGGATATTGGTTTCACAACAATGTGAGTATCCTTAGCATTACTGCACTATACTAGGACTGTCTATATTACACTGCAGTATAGTATCTACAAGGAGCATGCATGATGTTCTTGTTATGAGTTAAGAATGGTTAAAATGGAAGTTTTGTGCTTTGTGTGTCTTACCACAATTGAAAATTTGAAAAAGAAATAAAGATAGTGAAATCAAGCAATGGACTTAATTCAGAAGCTCTTGCATACATTCTATCAATATTCTAAATTGTATAAGCTTTTTCTTATGTAACTGTTCTCACTGTGACTAGCACTATGCTTTTATATTAATATTTAGTGACTAATTGGTAATAAACTAAGTTAAAGGTTTCATTAAAAATGTTTTTCATATCTTAGTACTATAATTATTTATTCCATGTAGAGGATGAACATTTCATGAATTTGTTTTGTCATTTATGTCTGAATAAAATACATATAAATGCAGATTCTTTGTATTTAGTAGAACATAACATAGTGGTTGCAACTAGACTTTAAAGACTGGTAATAAGAAATACATAGACAAACATGCATATATAGTTTATCATCAGAATATTTTTCGAAAGACAAGGATTTACCAATGCACATTTACTTGCTAATTTTGATTTCACAAATAGGGGCTTTAAATGGTCTTTTTCAATCATAGCCTTTGTGTAATGTCTATATTACACAGCAGTGTAGGGTCTATAAGGGGCATGCATGATGTTCTCTTTATGAGATTCTCAAGAATTGGGAGTAGAAAGCAGAATCCCAAATTCTGAAATAAATTATTTAAACCTCAAAGGAAATTATACTGACCAAGTATATAGCCATGCAGAGGCACTAAAAAGGGTTGAGTTCTTTAAAAATTGAGCATTATTATTGAATAAAGCTTATTGAAACAGAGAAATCATTTTAGATAGTACAATTGCCAGCGGTATTTTGAAGAAAATGACTTTGTAATCATATGAAGCAATGCTTTTCAGGGGTCATTTGATAAATACTATTCTCAACTTTTTTCCTCTCTGCATTTTTCTGAACCACATTGCTCTTCAGAGAGATATATGTGTCTACTAACACAATACAGCATATTACAAAGGAAGAGGAAAAGATTTATCCTTTAAAATGTATAAATTTTTCTGTAAACATTAGCATTTAATAAATAATAAATATGTTGCCACACTGGGTTAAAATATTATTACAAAGAAAGGCCTCATTCTATACCAATTCTTTCAAAATGCTTAAACAGAATAAGTTGAATATATTATATCTTACCCCCATTGTAAAAAGAACTTCACTTTTGTTATTTAAAACCTCAGCAATCAAAACAGCTGTAATTTCAAAGCCAATTGTGAAAAATTTGTGTGGCCATTGGAACTTGATTGTGGAAAAGAAAAATTTTAGATAAAGAATTACATTGGCCTACACTAGCTGTATTTCCGACTAATGTCTATAGAGTCAGACTTGCTCTCTATGAAGTAGTGAACAAATGCTAACTTTTTTTTCTGGAAAATGATCTCATTGACACAGATGTCAATAATTAATCTGGTAGTTTTGTTATGTTACAGAAAAAAAACTCCAAGGATCAAACGTTGATAAGACTATGGAGGCCTTACTCCCTACTTCCTAACTTCCTAACTTTGATTCTTCTTTTAGCAAATGCTTATTGAATATTCCTGGTGTGTTAGGCACTGCTTTAAGTTCTGGGAATATAAACAAGAGTAAAAAAAACATAGACTGAATGCAGTGAGAAGAACCATGTGCCAAGTGGCTGGAGATAAGATGTGAGGGGCTACTTGAACAGACTTATGTGAAGTAAGCGAGTTAGTGAGTCATTTGGACAGTTGTAGGAGGTGTTCCAGACAGAAAGAATAATCTATGTAAAAACGCTGAGTGAACCTGTGTGTGTCATGTTTGAGAAACAGCAATGGGACTGGTAGGACTGGAGCAGGTTGGACAATTATCAGATTACACAAATGGCCTTGTAAACCAGGGAAAGGTCTTTAGAATTTACCCTGAGAGAGGAAATCTGGAATATTTTGAGAAGAGAAATGAAACAATCATCTTAATTACATTTTAACAAGTTTATTCTGGTTTGTGTCTTAATAGCAGACTGCTAAGGATAGAATAAGAGAAACAAGGTAAGAGATTATTGTAATAGTTTCCTGTCATAGTGATTTAGATCAGTGTGTTCCCAGTAAAGGGAATGAGAAGGATTGAGTTAATGAGTTTATGGAAGGTAAAATTAGCAGGATTTACAGATAGATTAGTATGAGAATAAGAGAAGAGGCAAGGATGCGTGCAAAATTTTGGCCTGAGCAAGTGGAAATCTTGAGTTCTCAATTATTAAGAAGAGAAAGATGAGAGAGAAGCAGATTGGAGGAGGTAACCCAGGAAATGGGGTTTTGGCATAATGTATTTGTGATACAGTGTTAGATCTACTAATCAAGATGTCAAGTAAGCAGTGACTGATACAATTCTAGATTTCAGGGAAAATAGTGGTCCAATGGGGAGATATGAAGGGTGTAGCTATCAATAGACACATGGTATTTAAGTTAGGAGACTGGATGAGAACATCTTACTACATCTGCCTGAGGGAAATGTATCTTTTACTAATTTAAACATAGCTGTTTTATAAGCCTGCTGCCACTAAAGCTAAGTGAAGAGAGTATTTCAAGACAGACTCAGCATGATTACCATCAGATATTGTATATTGTCAACAAGGTAATGTTTATCAACTGACCATTATACCGATGCTCCTCAACTTATGATGGGGTTACATCCCAATAAAGCCATTATATGTCAAAAATATTGTGAGTCAAAAATGCGTTTAATACTGACAACACAGCAGATGGACCCAAGTTATGACTGTCTGACTTAGGATTTATTGACTTGTACTTGGATACATGTAGGCCAATTGTGGCAGCCTGATTTGGTAAGATCAAAAGAAAAATTGCTTTTAATTTTAAAAACGAGATATTGGAAAAGACAAATACATGAAAATATTTAGGGAAATTTTGCTTTAAAAGGGCACAAAGAAAATGATGGAATGCATGGAAGCAGATATAGGGGTTAATGAAGAACAGAAATAATTATGTTTATCAACAGACACGAGAAATATGATATGAAGTATAGGAAAATTACTATCCATCACTGCTCAACAGGTGATGGGTACTGTACAATATTTAGGCAGTTGACTTCAGAAACAAAAATGAACATATCATCAAGAATAACATGAGGAAGACTAAAGTATGGCTGCAACTTCAACAGGATAATGAATGTAGTTTGGGGAGCCTATGGAACTTATCTTTTGAATAATGTTATTTCTCAGAGAACTAGAAACCCAAAGTTTAATAATCTAAATAGGAAAGAGTCAGTATTTATAGAGGTTTTCTTAGACGGAAAATGTAAAAATATTTTCTTAGGAAATTAGAAAGCGAATACAGTAGTTATATTTATGGGAATGCAAGAAATTACTGGCTGTAGATGTCAATACCCCTATTGGCTTGGTTCTTTTCTAAAGACCAATTCATCTGCTTTGGTTAAGACAAAGAGTAGGTAGATCAGATTTAGCCAGGGAAATATACATAACAAAGGATGTTTGTAATGGAATGAGTGTAAGAATGGACTGTTGAATCTAAACAGCTGTGTGAAAGGAGAAGTGGATGTGCAATGGAGGAGGCACAATGAAAGGATCCAAAGTCTTCATGGGGGTGAAAGACTTTCAGGGATCAAAAATTAGAATGACTGATTAGAATGAATTTGAATTAAACTTAAAATTTAGCAGGTAACGGACAGAGACCAGGATGCTGGGAACTGAGATTACCTTTGGAGTGAATTTCTTGATAGTTTTAGTTCTGGGCTCATTCGATTTACAGTTGTCGTGGAATGCACATGTGGAGACAGAAAAGCAATCTGAAAAAGATAGGAACTTATGAGTAATCAGTGCTTAAATGGGCAATGTAGTTATGGGAGTAAATGAGATCGAGATTGTATTAGGAACACAACTCCAAGGAACATCCTTATTTTGAGATTGCCTTTGGAGGAGAAGAGTACTGATCAGACATAGAAGGTATATTTGCTATTTAAGAAGAAAGCAGTACAAAGTTTAGAAAAGAAATTTTGTCAAATGCTTTTAGATGAAATTCAGTGCACACAGTTGTCTATTAGATTAAGCTATGAGGAGGATTTGAAGAAACAGTGAAGTGGTTGGGGCAAAATTAGTTTTTTGGCAGTTGGGGAGTGGAAGAGAAGTAGGGAAGAAGAGGCAATGAATGCAATGACTGAATGCAAAACACTCAAAAAGTTTGTCTGTGAAGGGATGAAGACATATAGCAAGGGAGTTGGCATGAATTGTGATGTGGCTGAGAGAAGCATTTCTTTACAGATGAATAATCTTGAACATTTAATAAAATAATTAGCAACCGAAGATTATTTTAAAAAGAATGAAACTAATAGAGAAAAGTCCCAAGAAAAATAAGAGTCACACAGATATCACAGTGGTTGACTTGGAATTCGTGTGCTCTCGAGTCTAGCTCCTGAGTCCGTGTCTCAACTACACACCGTAAAATCTAAACTGGAAATACCATTAAAGCATTTGAATGCAAAGAAGTCATGTTACTTTAAAAATACTCATTAAGTAGATGTGAGTTCAGAACCAAGTTTCTCCGAGAAACCTGCTGAGAAACTTTCTAAGATGCTACAGAAAACCAAACCAAAACAACAACAAAACACACACACAATTTGTTTTGTTATTGTTATATTAATTTACAAAATGCATACCAACAAATATTAACAGACATTGCTCAAGGCAATACACTTGTGTCTTATATCTTCACTAGCAATAATTTGTATTACTTCATGAAGGGAACAATCATAAATCATATATGCTGGAGCTATTGCTAGAATGATATATGCATTATCCCTGTCTTCCTAAATCTTACACAAGTCTTATTCTACCATGCACAGCTGCTAAATCATTATTCTCTGCATAAGTAATTGTTGCAGATGTTCACAGTGATTAATAGGGAACAGCTATATTTGTGGTGATTTCAGCATGGTGACTACACACTTATGATTGCTCTTAGCACAACATGCACCAGATTGCAATGTTGACTCCATTGTTCACTACTTTAGGCCTGCAGAGTTTTCTCCAGTCCTTACGTCTCCCAACCACTGACATGATCTTCCCCTCTCTATACACATTAAGATACGTTTTATAGGAGAGATATTTTCAAATTGCCTTTAAGCATACCAAATGTCACAGATAAATTTTACTCTTTCTTATCTTGAATGCAAATAACACACCCCAAAAAAGATCACCAAATGATTCTTTGGGCATCTATTTCTTGAAGTTGTCATTTGATAACTTTCATGTTTAGTTGTTACATTTATGTTATTTATTTTAAGGGATTGACTAGAAAATAAACCTTTAGTAAAAGATTGACCAGGTAAATAAACTAGGTCAAAGAGGCAGCATAAAATGCTCAAGTGAGCAGACTTTTGTCTGTTTGTTTGTTTTTTGTCTGTCAATTTTTTTTATATGAATCCCATTCTGATTCTTAGCAGTTACAAGTTGACCAACCTCCCAGCTTACCTGGAATAAAAGACTTTCAGATTTAAAACTGGGACATTCCTGGGCAAACCAAGACAAGATGATCACTCTACAACTGAGAGAATTTGCTTTGTTCCTTTATCTTTTATGCTTCATACATTTTCTCATGTGAAAAATGAATTAAATTGGCAAAGCACTCATTACAATAATGGTCAAATGGCACATGCATATGTGATAGTTCCTTCTCTATTCCTCTTGCCAATTTCAAACTATCTTTATCAATAAAGAGTGGAGAGCAGGCATTTTTCATTTTTGAATCATTCTTCATGTACACAGTATGCCGACACATAGGCCAGAATAATACTTGGCACCCAGACACTTAGTAGGTGCTTGACAAACACCTGCTGAATGAATGAAATCCTACGATTGATTTTGAGATATCTAACAATCAAAGCAGTTATATTATTATTAGGAAATGAAGAACTAAAGAACCTCTCCTAATTGTTTATTTTTTCACCAATGTTTCAGCTTCCTCTTAGTTAGGGTTCAATATTTTCACTGTCACGCATTGGAGGGAAAAAATTAAATTAAATTAAATGCTACCTAATAAGAACAATTAAATACTAAGGAATACAATTTTAACAGATAATCAACACTAGTCAACAGATAGTCAACAGATAGCCACAAATCATTGTAATATATAAAATGTATTGTTCTTCCCCAGGAACTAATTTTACCTCACTGGAGACATTATGGCTCCTGTGGAAGAAAGTCACATTGGCCATTTTAACTAAATTTTATGTTTATTGATTTGCAGGGATTACTTCAACTATATAATAGTATTTTAAGAATGGTAATTCAGATACTCTGCTGAGGATTATTGATCACATACTATCTATATCCTGCTGAATTAAGTACCAGAGTGAGACAGAGACGGCTGTAACATATTCTGCAGACACTATGACTGCATGAAACAATCAGGGTCAAAAGGAAGCAGAAACTATTCCTTGGTGCAAACTCCAGGCTTAGGGAACACAAATGGCTCTTTTATTATTAACTGTCTGTCCATGAGCAAGTCAATTAACCTTTTGAGCCTCTTTTCTTCATCTGTAAAGTGAGAATAACAAGTAATTTATAGTATATTTAAATTAAAAGCAGGCTTTAAAGCATAACTGAAACAAAAAGGTGGTATCACTTTGAAAACTTTCAAGTACCGTAGAGGTTTGTGCTATGTACAGACCAGGCATACCGTCCTGTTTTAGAGCACTATGGATGATCAGAGCAGTGGGACTTGGAGAAGAAAAGCAGGGCATAGTCTACAATGTGTCTGTTCTTCCAGAAGGTCTCCCTGGAGAGCTGGAAGCAAAAGGACATGTGACAGGGATCTGGAGAACAGCCTAGGTAACTGCCTGAAATGCTTTGGGAATAAGGTAGCCTGGAAGGAACTGAATTCATTTCTACCACATATGGTAGAGAGATGGAGGCTAGTGAGAGCACCATACTGAGAAAATGTTGAGAATATTTAGGATGGCATTCATAAACAATGAAGAAATAATTAGGTTCAACTGTAAAACATAATGTGTTTCATAGCATTAAGTAGGAAGCTCAGGAAATAGAGTGAATTCAGCCTGTGTGTTGTTGACAAGGTTTATAGCAGAAGTAGCAGCTGCTTCAGTCTGTGGGGATTCCTCTAGGGCACAGGAGTTTAGCTGGAATCCCAGTGAGTGCTTCCAACCCAGCAGTTTAATCATTTAATCCAAACCTGATCCTGAGAGCCTGGCCCATTGCCTTTGACCAAGCAGCTATTGCTTGGCAGCTATCACTTGACTTTGGTGCCTGTTGGGCACCATCCCATGTGTTATTTACTCTCTATGTTGTGGGCTTGGTTTGCTGACATATTCACTGCTAAACATAATCTCTGGATTTCGTGTCCTTTCCTCAGATAAGGACATCTATAAAATTGGCTTACAATACTTTCGATTTGGAGATTAAGAACCTGAAAAAGGAGGAGACAGGTCATTGTCATCACTGGGTAGTAAATTATCACATTTTGGCAAAGCTAACAGTTCCTTCAGCATTATATAAAAGTTCCAGAAAAGCTGGCCAGGTAATAACGCAAGTCACTGCACGTGAGTAATTAAAATTTTGATGTCTTGTGAAATGGCTTATATTTCAATTTTTCCCAAAAATATTAGTTTGTGGTTACAGTACTTGCTTAAAAATTTATTTTACTTTACATTTTGTAAAGTTAAAAAAGAAGCAGAAGAAAGTGTTTATTGGTAGATGCAGCAACTTATTTAAGTCTCATAAAACCAAGGTTAAAAGCAGAAGAACTGAAAAGAAAATTCTTTGAGTATAACAAGCATGAGCCCTTCCTAAAAGTGGGGAAATGCCAAACAGTGTAGTGATCAGAAACTTGACTCTGAAGATAGTTTCCTTAGGTTTGATCCCCAGCCAGAAACTTAATAGCTCTTTGAGCTTGCTCAGTTACTCAACTTCTGTATACTTTCTTTTCTTTATCCATAAAATGGTGATAATATTGCTACCTACCTAATCATCATAGGGCTGCTGCATTATAGTTTTAATAAGGCTGTTATAAGTATGAAATTGGCTCATCTACATGAAGCTCTCATAAGAGTGCCTGGTACAGAATACTAATTATTCCTAATACTAACAAATCATCTACAATGTTAGGGTGGATGCATTTTCTGATATTCCTACTATACCAAATATAGTCAAGAAATGTCATTTTAAAGATAAGCAAAAATATTCCTCTAGCAAAATCCTGGGAATATTTTCATATCTGTTATGTTTTACTATTTTATGGCATATTATTATATTTTTGTTGAGGTATAAAGACTTCCCTCTTATTTGGATCAACATATTTTTGTGAAAGACTGACTTGTTACCATAATATCAGTACAGATTTTGGGGTAAGTTTAAATTTTAAAATACACTAGCACCTGTTCTGATTGGCAGTTAAACAATTCACCTCAGTTGTTAAACAGGTTAAATATCACCCTGCATTAGGGTTCTTCAGGTCTGAATTTTAATCATTCAAATAGAATATTAAAATTTTTTACTTTTTAAATTGATATAGAATGAATTTTTCAAGGATTAGCTCCCAGCACAAACTATCCCAGCTATCTAAAGGCACATTCAATTTTAGGGAAGAACTACCAAAGCAATTAACATCTAAAGGAGTCAAATGATTCTCCCTTTTCTTATAAACTTGTCAACAATATCAGTCCACATCAGTCATTACTGGTTAATGTAATCTGTGCCTGAGAATCAGAAATATTCGAAGTGTAAAGGAAATAACTTTGACCATATAGAAAAAGTGCTGTTCAAAATCATTATTTTACCAGTATCAAACCCATTCTGGGAAAAACAGTATACTTCACGAATTATGCTAAAGCTTTCAAACTTTAAATTGAGTTTGTAATTGTAAAATAAATCATTTAACACCTTCTAGTAATGGGGCTTGTTTCAACTCTTTAAGACTCCTTTTTAAGACCTTATGAATAATCTCAAATAAAAACACCTGGATACAGTGCACCTACTCTATTACAACTGTGCTTATCTGTTATGTCATCCAGAAAGTTTTACAAATGGGCACAATTATAGTGTCTCACTAACTGCTGATTCTGTACTTGGACCGTTTATCTTCCTTTTATTTATTTATTTATTTTTACTTTAAAAATTTTGTCTGCATGGACCGATAAAAAGTTAGGTTTTCTAAGATTATTCTCACACATTCTTACTTATACTATGATTTATTTTCTCTGGTAGCTCTGTGCTTAATGTTTACGAGATACATCAGCAACATTTGGTTAGTATGAAAAGTTCTTATTTTGAACAGAAATAACAGTCATCTCATTACATTAATGTATCAATGGCTGAACAATAGTCTTTAGAGAAACTGTGGTTCCACCTAGGCAATCTGCATCTAAACAGACACCTGAAAATCCAGTGTATCTGCAGGCATGTGAACTTCTAGCACAGTCTGTGGTACTTAATACATATCTAGCAAACACATATGCTTTAAAAACAGACAAACCTTTTCAACTCCCAAATTAGCATTTAGAAGCAATGTTTTATTTGAATTGTGCATGTCTTTGGTGTGCTAGAGGAGGATATAAGAGCATAAGGTTGGGTAAAGATGAATGGCATTGGGATCTGACCTTATTTTGCAAGAGTCAAAATACAGAAATTGTTCAGCATGAGAAAAATTAGAAAGATGTATAGTACAAAATTAACTTTATGTAAAAAGAGCTCTGGTCTTCACCCTTGGCTCCTAGGAGGTGATCTGTAAGCCCTTGGAATGTCATGCCTGATAAAACCAATTTTGTTTGCCTGGTGCCTTTGGGCCACATTAGATAGTCTAACAATGTGATTCAGAGTGGGGTGTGGGAACTGTGGTTAACCTTATGAGTGACCAACCAGGCTTAGGAGACCAACACCCAATAAAACTCTAAACCCCAACGCTGTGGTGTGCTTCCTTGGATGGCAACATTCCACACACATTGTCATACAGCATGGCCAGGAAGTCAGCACTATTCATGACCCATTGGGACAGAGCAACTGGAAATTCATGTGGAAATTTTCTGGGCTCTGTCCCATCCATCTTTTCCACTGGTTTATTTTAATGTATATCTTTTCACTGTAATAAAATGTAACCAAGAGTATAATCACTTTCCATGATCTTTTTGAGTCCTTCTAGCAAATTATTAGACTTGAGCATGAGGTTAAGGACCCCTTGACTTGCAGTTAGTGTTAAAATTGAGGATGGTTTGGGGGACTGTTCTTTAGCTTTACAGATTTTTACAATGGTTGACAGCCTTTATTTACTAAAATATTCAAAACAGCACTGAAGTTCAACATATTGTTTTCTTTTCTATTTTCTATTATTATGCCCATTGTAGATACTGATATAAATTAATGGACTATGTCATAGTAAGTTCCATTTTGTGTCCCTTAATATATAATTAAATGTAATAAATATTGAGAGTTTTTTTGTCTTACAGAGGAAAAATTTCTCTTATAAAGGAAATTTAAAAGTGAAGTCTTGTTTTGAATTAACAGAATTGGATTTATTAAATTTCAATAGTAAATAAGAATTAAAAGCCCTCTTTCTAATAAAATATTTTTTCTTGATGATTACTAATTTATCAAAATATCATTTTCTATGTGTTTAGGAAAATTTTATTTAGTCTTCTGTATTGACTTTTTATATATGCAAGTACTTAGAAAGAAAATACAATTGTTTTGTTTCTATAATCCAAATTTTCCTTTCATAGGCACATAACATGGCTTAAAAATAAAAGCTTCTTGTTGTAAAAAGAACCAACTTCATGCTAAGTAGGTTTTATTTCTTCACATTAGGCTTTTGGCAACAAAAACAAACACTTCATTGATTTTATATCACCATCTCCCAGACAAGAAAACAATGAGCAAATAACAATGCAAGTAGCCTTAAAAGTTAGTTTTCTAAACAAGAAAGGTTAGTAATAAAACAAGGGGATTTATTTCTTCTGAAGTAATCTATCTATTTCAAGGCTTTTACAGTTTTCTTGAATAATTAAAAACTTGATCATTTAAAAATGACTTGTGCATAAAAATTATAGAGTTTTGATACTATGCTTCTCTGAATCTAGTATCTTAAATATAGCAGTGATTTACACCTCAATTGTGTATGTATGTGTGTGTATTAATTTCCTTTGGCTGCTGTAACAAGTTACCACAAATTTTATGGCTTAAAAAAACAGAAATTTATTATCTCACAGTTCAGGATGCCAGCAGTCTGAAGTCATTCTTATTGTGCTAACAGTTGTTGTCAGGACTGCATTCCCTCTGGAGGTTGTAGGGTCCAATCTATTCCTTGCCTCTTCTAGTTTCTAGTGGCCCTGGCGCTCCAAACCTTGCTTCTTTGAGTGTATTACCATATTTGCTTTGTTTATGTAAAATCCCCTTCTGCCTCCCTATTACAAGAATGTGATTGCATTTAGAAATCACTCATATACTCTAGGACAATTTACACATCTCAAGATTCTTACTTTAATCACATCTATAAAGATTCCTTTTAACCATAGAAGGTAACATTTACAGGTTGCCAGGATTAGGACATGATATATTTTAGAAAGCCATTTTTCAGCCTACCACAGTATATATCCTTGTAATTCTGTATGCTGTTTGGAATCTGAACTCTAGGTTAAAATGACAGTATTAGTTATTAACTTTTGTCTTTCTTTTTTAAAATCATGGCTCATCGTTGTGCATAGGGCTGCAGGAAGGGTTCTATATATCGGAAATATTTCAAATATGTAAAGTAAATAAAATACAAATACCATGCCCCTCAAGGACCAGGAAGAGAAGTCCCTCAATAACTTTTTAGAAGTGATGATAGGGGTGAGCCTATAACCATTAGAAGCACAATTATCAGTCAGAAAAATATGATAAATACACACCATAGTGATACTTCAGAACTGTAAAGACAAAGAAAATATCTTGTAGGCAACTAGAGAAAACAATACATTTCAACTATAATGGTCATTAGGCAAATAGCAGAATAACATAGTCCAAAGTAACCATCTTATTGCTTGATATTTAATTATTTTGATTATAATTACAGTATTTGCTATGGGCATACATGAAACTTTTAAGTTTATCTCACCCATTAAAGTAATTTTAAAATTTTAAATAACACATTCTTCACAGGTAATGACATTGTTTTAAAGAGTTAGACTTATATTGTAAAATGTAGATGAATAGCCTATAAGAATAAAACAGCCATTATCTTGCACTTAACACATATTTTATTAATTATTTTATAAATTGATTATGCATTCAAAAAATGTTGATTCAGCAATTATTTTGTGCCAGGATTATGCTATGCATTGAAAATGAAAGCTGTAGTTGTTGCCCTTAATAATAATATAAAAATGAGTGTATCAGTTATCATGGATTAAAATATAGTAAATCTAAATATAAATTTTATATTTCTACACATTATGTTTTATACGTTTCATATTTCTTAGATGACTTTTACATCTTATACTTTTTGAATATGTACATGAAAAATTATTGCATTGTGTATGTTTGAAAGTGCTAATTAGTACATACTGGAATTTCAAACAAGATATTTTAGTGTATTAATCATTTTTAAAAGAAATAATCTTATTCTGGGAAATACCTTTTTCTCTAACACGCCTTCAGTTAGTAGAAACTGAGTTCAAATCAGAATGTTCCGCTTGATTCTTACACTCAAAACGTAGATACATTTAAAATATTTGACATAGGGAAATTTGTATTAAATTCATTCACCCTTTTACTTTTAAAAAATATGGTCAATTTTTCTCCTTAGATGAACTAAATCTAGCAAAATGAGATAGATCAATATATCTCAAAATTAAAATAACATCAAGGTAATCTTTATAGGTGTTTATAATTTGAAATACCTACCAACCACCACAGAAATATTTACTGAGCACCTAATATGCAAAAGGATGTAAAGTGTGTCAACTGCCTTACATTCATTATCTCAAGCAATGTTCATAACAACCCTATGAGACAAGTATTATCAAAGAGTGTTGTTTCACATTTGAAGGAACTGAAGTTTAGGGAGGTTGGGTAACTTGCTTTGAGTCACACATCTGCTGAGGTTTTGATTCAAAGTCAGGTTGTAAATTTCACTTTCTCTGACCACAGCTAATTCTTTTAAGAGTTATAATGTGATATTTCCACTTTATAGTTATAATGTGGCATATTACAGTTACAATGTGGTATTTTCTAAAATGTATTTATCTTTATTTGTTAAGTAAGTCTTTAAAGGTGGTAAAGCCACCACATGCAACAATCAGAATTTTACAGAATGTTTCCAAACATTATGTAACAAAGCATTACCATTACTTCTTTTCAATTTATTTCAACATCACAACCTGTAAAATTAATATATATCTGTGCTAAATTGTATTTTAGATGGAACAATTTTACTTTAAATACCTTGAGGCCAGAAACTGTGTTTATATTCATGTATTTGCCTTAGTAGCTTTTACATTCTGTAATACAATAAATATTCGGTAATCCTATTCTTAAATATCTTCAGTATATGATAGCTATTGATTCCATGTATGCTATGCACAAGGCTAAAGGCGGGTGATAGCTCTAAGGTATACAATTGTCCATTTAAAACTGGTTCTATTATAAGACAAGTTCCATTCTATGATGCTGCTTTTAAGTAGCTCACTGCAATTTTCCATTGCAATTGTGAACAGAAAAAGCATGCCTGCAAAATGAATTTGTGTCTTTTCTGATAAGCATCAGAAGGATTTAAAGCAGCATTCTATGGTTGTTTATTGACAATACTTTCCACTGGCAATACTCTATATTTTTCTGGGCAAAGGATCAGAAAAGCAAACATTCTAACTAACAAATAGCTTGAAGTGAGAGAAGCAAAGGAACCTAAAGCACCTTGCCTATCTCGCTCAAATTTGAACAACTTGAACATCTGTTGAAACTATGAGATGCCTATTTTGATTTTTCTTTGAATTTGAACTACAAGTTTTCCCATTTGCCATTTAAATTGAAAGCTTAGATTTTTGCAAACTTTTCAAAATTCAGAACTGCAGAAGTCCCCGCCCCCAACATAAAGAATACTTTCTGTCTTGCAAATTGCTAGAGAGAGAAAGTCATGCCTGGCTTTGTCTGTCCTTATTTTGTGTTGTTCTTTGTATTCTTTTCCATATTTCCAATTGTAGATTTATTTGTTTATTATGATTTCCTTTATACAATCACATTATAGCTTCTTGCCAAGTATGCACACATGCAAGTTCCCTGTGCTCATTTAGTTTTCGTGTTACTCTTTTTATTTGTTCATTTCTCCGTTTTATATTCTCTTGATGTGTCAGTTTCTTATTGTCGATGTAACAAATTACCAGGAACTTTGTTCTTAAAACAACACAATGTATTATCTTAGGGCCCTGGAGGTCAGAAGTCCAAAATCAGTCTCACTGAGCAAAAATCAAATTGATGACAAGGCTGCTTTCCTTTCTGCAGATATTAGGAGATAATCCATTTACTTGCCTTTTCCAGCTTCTAGAGGTCACTCACATTTCTTGTCTTTTGAACCTCTTACGTCTTCAAAGACAGCAATGGCCAATTAAGTCTTTCTCATTACGCTGTCTCATTAGTTCTGGCAATTCTACTTCCCTCTTCCTCGTTTATGGGTCCTTGCAGTTACATTGGATCCACAGGTAAATCTGGCATGATATTCTTATGTTAAAGTCAGTTGATTAGGAATCTTAATTACTTATGCAACCTTCCTTCCATTAGCTGTGTAATATAACATATTTACAACTCCAGGAGTTAAAATATGAATTTTTGGGGGAGACCATTGTTCTGCCTACCAACACTTGGCAATCAGAATTGCTTGTTCTAAGTCCAAGATATTATCTTTCCTTTATCTCAAAGAGGCTCCAACCTAAGACTGCTGGTCCCACAGTTGGTCCTCAGCTGTCTAATAGCAGCATCTTCACAGAACCAAAGGTTACCTTTGACTTTTGTATGGTTAAACCTTTAAGCACTTGAGGAATTCAGTTATAGTCAGAGTTTTGCAAATATGGCACTTCTTCCACTTACTTATGAAATGCAAGTGCAGGGTGCTTTCTGAGAAGGGCTTGGGAATAAATAAGGAAAATAATAAATTACAATCAAAAGAGAAAAAGATAACATCCCACATTTGTCTTTAAATTTATAGCTTGTGGGGCCAGAAATAGCTGGAATCCCAGGACAAATTGTATTGAATATATTAGGTTTCTGTTCTGAGAATAGTGTGCTTTTCAGTTAATTTTCATCAGAAATTAGTGCCTATTGCAGAGTATCTTCCATTCCAGTATTTCGGTTTTATTTATGATAATTTTCTTCTCTATTTTCGTCTGTCTTTCCTCTTTCCTTTTTTCTTCCACACCGACACTGTTTGGCTGTGTCCCCACCCAAATCTCATCTTGATGTGTTAAGGGTGGAACCAGGTGGAGATAATCGAATTATGAGGACAGTTTCCCCAGTGCTCTTCTCATGCTAGTGAGTGAAGTCTCATGAGACCTGACGGTTTTATAAGGCACTTCTCCCTTCACTGAACTTCTCTGACTTGTCGCCATGAAAGATGTGCCTGTTTCATCTTCCGCTGTGATTGTAAGTTTCCAGAGGCTTCCCTAGCCATGCAGAACTATGAATCAAATCTCTTTTCTTTATAAATTACCCAGTCTCTGATATGACTTCCCAGCAGCATGAAAATGGACTAATACACGCACTTACCCCATTATTTGCCCATTATTTGGGCAAGGAAATAAACTCTCTTCTAAGAAAGGTGAAATCACCTAATATACTGGAGTAAATGTGGTTGTGGGAATAAGAATGTTGATGTTTTCGGTTACTGGTTAGAAATAGACCTCCAAAGAAGGTCTCCTTTCTCTAGGGACTCAGACACACAAGTGGAACATGTAATCAGGAATGTCTTTTTCAAAAAGCTATTATGAGAATAGACTTTTGTGAAACACTTCAGTTTTTGTACTGAGTGCAGTGCTTAGAAATTTTTAGAATGGTCACAAATGTTTGGTAAGCACATGTTTAATATTGTTCAACAAAAGAATAATGTACTAGATAAGTCCAAGATTAATTTCTGAGATGAAGCTGCCTCTTATATATCCAAAGTGCATTAGAAAAAGCAGTTCTATTCATTGTCTTATGTTGTATCTTTGTTATTCTCATCTCTTTGCTCTTTCTTCATTCTCCATTTGTTTGTTTCTTGATTATATGCATTGTTTGTTCTTCCCTATTTGTAAAATCCATGCTCAATGAAAAAGTGTGACAAGCATTTTGCAAATTTCACAACAGAGAGATGACCAGCTCTCTGTCTTCATATTTTGCATGGTATAAATTCAGCACATAAATCTAATATTAGCTATATGACTAAGAAACAGGAATAAATTGCTAGTCACATAGCTTAATTAGACATTACACAAGACTATCATTATCTATATATGTAGAGTGACTTCTATATGTTAGACACAGTACTATCAATTCTTTGTCTTTTTCTTTAGTGAACTAATCTCATTTATTTAAGAATAAGAACTTTCTCTGGCATTATACTTGATAATTATAAAAAATTAGATCAATATAGTGAAGTGAGAAGAAAAAAAGTAAAAGTCATTCGGAATGCAACAACTCAGAATAACTCTTATTAACACCAGGGGAATATTGTTTGAGATGTATATTAATATAATATGTAGATATGGTAGAAATAATTGAATAGAATATTAAACATAGTACTCTTTAATATTTTAAAGTGATAAATTTATTTTAATAGAATAGGATCAAATTAAAGAGAAGGAATGCTGAATTTCAGAGAAATGTTTATTCATTTCCAAAGATATTATTTCCTAATACATTCCTTTAATGTAACGAAAAGCTATGGGGTTAAATTAGCAACATTTTAATTGTGTATTTCACATTTTCATACAATGAAAAGAGTCAGCCTTCTGTGCAGCTGGGACCATAAGCACATGCCACCATGCTTGGCTAATTTTTTATAAAGATGGAGTCTCACTTTGTTGCCCAGACTGCTCTTAAACTTCTGAGCTCCAATGATCCTCCCACATCAGCCTTCCAAAGTGCTGAGATTACAGGCCACTGTGCATGGCCAATTGCTTCTTTTATTATATCATAATATGACACACTTAAGTTTTCAATAAACATATAGTATTAGTAGATTTTACAATAAAGCAGGACTCAGGTTAATATAGTCAGCAATTTTTTATCTCAAATGCAAAAATCCAACATACTGTGATTACTTTTTTATAAAACTAATTGGTGGAACAATAGGAATTAACCTGAGCTGATTTATGGTCTTTATCCCTTTTCATGTGAATATTTAGATGTTTCACTATAACAATTATGGTCAAAATTGTCTTATCTACTTATGTGTTTATCTCATATATTTGCACTTGTATTTATCTTTCTATCAGTTTATCTCTATTTGAGCTCCATATAGATTATCTTCTCTCTGACTCCCTTAGTTTGCTGGGGGATTTTTGCATTCATTTAATTATTTCAAATTTTTCTTTTTAACTGGCAATTCAATTTCCAACTGGGTCTGTGCATATTACACAGACCCAGTTGGAAATTGAATTGCCAGTGTTTATATATATAAAAAACATATTTTTTCTTGTATTTTCTTGTATTAATTTCATTAATAATTTAATATTTAATTAAATCAATGATGCAATATTTAATTGAATTAATAATTTGATTTTATGTATATATGTATGTATATATATATAGCATACATATATTTTTCTTGTATTAATTTTATTCTATATATTCTAACCTATTCAGTTTTCAAAAGTTGTAGATGTTACATATTTTATAGCAGTGGAAATAGGCACTAGGTAATAAACTCCCTAAGACCACAATAATATTAGTAAAAGAAATGGGATTCAGTCTCTGATTTTCCTAATAAGAGTCTTCCTTCTCTACTCTTTGACAACCTCCATCTAGCAACTTGAATTGTAAACATTTAAATTACGTATATATATTTACAGCTTTGAATCCATGCCAACATAAAGTTTTAGTTTAGTTCATCTACTAGTTGTAAAATGTGATCTCAGCTGTGTTTATAGAAAATAATTCACTTAAATATTGACATGTAAGAAGAAAAAGATATTCATTCAGTCTCATATTGTGATCTGTGGCTTGAAATATTAAAGCAAAAGTTTACCAAGAGAGAATATTTCATGGATTGTTTTCTATCATTTTTCTCATTTCAAATGAGTTAAAATCTCAAGAATTGAAGGTTCTGTATTGCAAAGATCAGTGAGGAGACGCTCAGACATGTTTAAGTAACACTTTGCAAACCACTGTCTAAAGTTGGTAAACTCTACCAAATGGCTTTTTCAACTTCTTTTAGAATTAATAAGCAGAACCTTTTTGCTTTTCTGTAAAGAAGAATTTCACAAAGAGGAACATGTTCTGTTTAAATGCTGATACATGTTTGTTTGTTTTCAAACAATGAAAGGAATTAAAGCAAAGTAAAAATATTTCTAAGTACATCAGTGTTGCTGGCAGAAATGGGAAGAGGTACAAACTTCTAGGGGAAGATCTGGAGCATCCATTCAAAAATCACCAGTTCTGCTAAGGATACTAATGGAGAAGTCAGAGAATGAGGGACTTGAGGAGAAGTTAGTATGATGTCCCAAACTTCAAATTCTATATTTGAGGTTACTAAAACCACTAGGAGGAGCCCAAGAGGCTCTTAAGTACTTGGCACCCAGCACTGAGTGAGGAACAGGCAGCCAAACCAAGAGATTCTTGGGTTGCAGCCTGGGAGCAAGGTGGTGTCCTCCTGGTCCTCAGGCTCTCCCCACTGCTCAGCCTCCGTCCCCTCCCCAGTGTTTGTGCCTCCTGAAATCCTCCCCTAACAGCTCCGTGTGGGTATACTCTCATCGGGAACTTGAAATATCATGCTGTTTCACAGGATTTTTTTTCTATTTCAGAGATCTTTGAAAGCCATTTCCACTTGGTTCAAAATATAATCTCACCATCATCAATATATAACAATTCATCATCTATTTGCACCAAAATTCACAGTGTACTTTCTCATTTGTTACAGTTTCTCCTGAGACATATTTCTTAAATTCAAGAAGACAGAAGTTCACAGCTTCTATGAATGTGGAAGTGGGTCTTTAACAGACACTATATCTGCTGGCACCTTGATCTTGGACTTCCTAGCCTGCATAATGACTTGTTCAGTCTGTTAGGAATTGACTCTACGTAATATGTGAAAAACAGCTTGCAGAAACACTGGATTCACAGACTGAGGAGAAATGCCAACTCTCTGACAAACTTAGCGTTGCAAAAAAGGAGTTAGATGCTTACAAAAAGGTGAAGAGCCCAAGGCAATGCTGATGGAGGCATTCCCTTCCCTGGTTCACGAATTGAAAGAAGAAAGATCCAGACTCTCCCAACAAGACAGGCAGATGTGCTAACAATGCTGGAGTTCTTAGAAGAGGCCATGAGAGTCACCCTTGCACAAGGAGCTTTTCCAAACCTGCCAGGAAAACAAGAGCCAAGCCCTCTGCTCCCTTCCCTGGGAGTGGGCCTGTGTCTTAAAGCCAGACTGTTCCCTCCCCTCCATTCAAGCCTCCCAAGCTGCCCAGCTGCATTCTCCCACCTCCACTCCATCAGAGGGTCATTGAGGCAAGTGGATCCAGAGAGCCTCTCTCTGAGCTGGAGTTCCTCTACCTTCACATGGTGAGTCCACAACCAACTCCTTCATGGTTGATTCCTCTAAATATAAAGAATATAGGAGATGCTGGACACACCAAGAAATGTGAGACTCTCTTCATCAAAAGATTAGATTATCTGTCATTAGCAGGGAAAGAAATACTATGCTTGAGAGCTTCATCTTTTACTCAAATTGAAATATCATCACACCACATTTCTCAAGACAATGGTTTATATTTTTATGTATTAATAAGTGGACAATTTATCCTTTACTTTCTAAAATTATTGTATTATACTTTGAAATTACATGCATTTTCTCAATAATAACTTTGAGTACTCAATAGCAACGTTGTTTCTAGACTTATATTCCCAATAACTATAAGTTAAAGCATCATGTTTTCACTTCAGTATATAGTAATTGAAAATTATTTTGTTAAAAATATTAGGCCGGGCACAGTGGCTCATGCGTGTAATCCCAGCACTTTGGGAGGCCAAGATGGGTGGATCAAGAGGTCAGGAGTTCAAGATGAGCCTGGTCAAGATGGTGAAACCTCGTCTCTACTAAAAATACAAAAATTAGCCGGGTGTGGTGGTGGGCGCCTATAATCTCATCTACTTGGGAGGCTAAGGCAGAGAATTGCTTGAACCCAGGGGGTGGAGGTTGCAGTGAGCCGAGATCATGCCACTGCACTCCAGCCTGGGTGACAGAGCGAGATTCTGTCTCAAAAAAAAAATATTATTAATAACTTTATTGGAGGATAAAGTGGAAGGTATGCTTAGAAAAAATAGTTTTATTGTTGATTATTTACATTCTTCTATAACGATAGATATTTTTAATAAATAAATTTGATAAGTTAAAAATAAAAAATAAATGCCATAGAAAACAACATTATAGAAATCAGTGAAACAGTTTGAGTGCCCAACTTCTTTCTCTAAATATTGAAATGTCAGTAGCTAGAAAATAACGTTTTTAATCAGACTTAACAGTATAAATCCTTTAATTCTGGGATTAAGAATGGAACATTGTATCTAATTTTTCCTGAACACTATCTCTTGCACATTTAAGAATTCAATAAAAGTTTGTTGAAGGAATGAAAGGAACAGTATTCTTAAGAGCAAACATGGGCCTATATGCCAATGATACCTAGGAAACCATGTATGGGTGCATATGCATACATATGTATATTTAAGCAAGGAGAATAAAAATTATCTGAGCCCCTGCAGGTGAGCTCCGTCATCCCTGGGTACCCTGTAGACCTTTTCAGGATTTTAATTAGCCCAGCCACACAAACAGGCAGACCTTCAATTTCCTTCTCTCACTCTACCAAATCTATTGTACTTAAAAGTACAAAGTAAAAATGCTAAAGTATCAACACTTTGTCTTTAAAGAAAATGCAAAACTGTATTCTTTCTAAGTGCTTATTTCCTTCATGTTGTAATGGAATAATGCAATATTACAGAACTGATCATTTGGCTTGCTGAGAGTTTAAAATAATATTTGAAACTAATAGTTCCTTGAACCATATGTTCTCTTGATTTAAACCTTCTGTCTCCATGGTCAGATGTCTTACTTCTCTTCCCATATCTGTGTCTTACACTCCAGTAGCTTCTGTGGAATATTTACTACCTGTTAATTATATTTTAGCTCATTTGTGCTGAGCTCAGAAACAGGCCCGATTCGGGCTATGACCAGTAAGTGCCTTGTCTCTTTGTCTCCAGTTTAGCAAATAAACATTTAAGACTTCATATTCTTCTCTTATTTGGGGAGAACTACAACTGGTTTAATAAGCAGTTTTCAGTTTTTCATTATGTTAAATAGGATTGTCAAGCCTTTGAGCACAATTCATTTTATCTAAAGAACCAGTTTTATTTTGCAGTAATGAATGGATGTAATATCCCCCAAACAAGATTAAAAGCTCTTTGTCTATGCCAAATTGAAGATCAGGGGATTTTTCTTTGGTTTGTATTTTTTTCTATATCTTTTTGTCTTTTTATTTTATCCCCTTAGTAAATGTGGCAATTTTTAAATGTAGAAATGCCAGTGTGTCTTGAATATGTGTATTATATTGCTTTCATTTTTTAGAGCAAATTAAACATGTTTTTGATAGAATCGATTCATCTAGAGCTTTGTGTAAACTTTGATAAACATGAACAGCCTGATACGTTCTGAAAGGAGACTAGTACCTTAATATTTTGATTTAGGTATTTCCATTGAAGTTCTATAATTCTCTTTTACATCATTTTTAAATTAAAACATTTATCATGCAAAATAGAGAAGGATGTACCAAAATTAAGTTTAATGTTGCCAAAATGTGTAGCAATTAATAAAAAATTATTAATATTATTTAATGGAGAAAAAAATCAGGGAAAATATTCTCTCTTGATAATTCCCAAAACTTTTAAGTTCTGAAGCTCTCATATTCCTCCAGAAGCAAAATCACTTTCATCACCCCGATCTTTATAGAAAATGGTCAAATGGCCAGAATGCTGTCTGAATTAAATTAGAAAAGCTATGTCCTTTGATAATTCCTGAGCTGCACAAACAAAAGCTTGAGAGCAATATATGATTGTGTCAGCCTGATCACATGTGGATTTGAGAATGTCCCATGTGCTAATTTGCAATAGTTAGTTCTGAAAATGTTTCAGTGCATCCTTGGCTATCAAATGACTTTTTGATATTTCACAGAGTTTGGAAAAGATTCTGAACTTTCAAGCCAGATACATTTAAAATCTATTTCAAACTTTGCCACTTAGTCACTGTGTAAAAGCCAAGGGTCTTTAATGTTTCTCATTTAATAAAATGTTGATAATTCATAGTGCTAAATACTGGCAACTCAACCTCTGGTAAGATATCTGTAAGGAGGATGGCTACACTGCAGTCAAGTGTGGGCCAAGGTGCACATCTGGCACAGCATGGCACAGCAGGTTTGGAACACAGACGCACAACCCCATGCAGTATATAATCACAGCTATGTAGCCATAACATGGGAGGGCTCATCACCTGGCTCTTGGCCACTAGTGTTTGTAGGCGCATAAATGATGCACCAGCAGTGTGACTGAGCTGCTGCTGAATAAAGCCATGTCCCATGTACCTGTGGTCTCTTAAGTGTTCTTTCAGCTGCCTGCAACTCACCCACCTACTCTCCTGGAACATAACAATACTGAATAGCAATTCTCTTCTTAGTCATTCTTAAAAGGGAGTGGGGAAAGAATTGGCAAGTTAAACAAATTCTATGAGTATTGGAAATGTTTCATTTTCTGTTGGTGATTTATTTGTATTTGTTTATGATTTCACCAATGAAAGTGTCATGGATTTACACTGGAACCCCACAATATAGTAAGTTAGGCTTATTAGAAAGTACTTGGAAAAAAGATTTTCTAGATTATTGATGACATTTGTTTTCCATCTTTTGATTATCGCTTGATTATTATTAAAATCTCTAGGAGTTATTTGTGCAATCCACTTGGCAGACTTCCACATAGTTTAAATGGTTTTATTTAGACATTTGATTTGCCCAAACATTTTCTAATGCCTCAGTTACTTATATATATTTTAAAATACCTAAAACAGGTGGATACATTTTAAGTATATATTTTTCAGGCATTTTAAAAACCTGAAAAGACATCCTGAAGCTCTTGTAAAAAAAAAATGTATTTTATTCACAATAAAATAAAAAGTATTATATTCCCCAAAAACTAAAATCAGAACATCCCTGGAGTTAGTTGTTTAATTTTTCCCCCAACAAATGGCATTTAATTGGAGTTAGACATTATACTTTAGGACAAAGGAAACAGTGGAAAAAATGCAGGCATTTTGTTTGTTTGTTTTAGAATGATAACATGCTGGCTTAGTTTAGCACACTGAAGAAGAGTTTCATTTACTAGCTTCTAAAGACAACATCATTTTATTTCCCAGTAAAATATCTGCACACATTTTCTACATACAAGTTACTATGTAAAATATTTTTAAAGGATTTCTGTCAGTAGTTTTAAAAACTGTCTGCAGGCTTATTTTGCTTGTTTTGCCATAAAAATGTAAGTTTGGGAATTTTAAGCAACTCTGCCAAAAATGGATTTTCAACTTGAGCATTATGTATGGAATGAAAGTAACACAAAAGAAACAAAAACTGCCAAAGTAAAATTTTCCTTCATGGAAAATGAAAATTACTTTTGAATTACTTTTAAAAGATACTTTTGAAATATAAATGACGGTTCAATGTTTTTGTTATTATTTATTCTGCTTTATATGCCTCAAATTTGTAACAGCTATTTTAGTGTCTTAAGATACAAAACAAATAAAAGTATTAATATGTGTAATCAAGTATTAGAAAGTCTCATATATGCTCTTAAAATACTTGTTAATATAACTTTTTTCCTGGTTTCACTTTCTAAATGTATATTTTCCAAGATACAAATCACAAACTCAGAAATTGATTTGAATTGGCATTTTTTAAAAAAATCTAAAAGCAATTTTTTATAGTTAATTTTAAAATGTTAACATCTCCGTTTTTTTTTTTAACACTATAGATATTAACACAAGATTTAAAAAATTTTGGTTGGCAGATGTTTGTAATTATTTTGAGCAACTGACACATAGCAACTTCTTCTCCAGTTCACAATAAAAATACTTTATAATACATCAGTAATGGTTTCATTGGTGAGTTTTCTGGTTATGTCCTGTGCAATTCCAAATTTGTTATTCGGTAACAATCATGGAAACTAGCTATTAAACCACAAATCATTAAAAGCATTGGAGGAGGTTTAAATATTGAGACTCAGTTTATGTTTATATGATATAGTCCTATACCTGATTGATTTTTAATACGAATCAGTCTCATTTTCAATTTTTTTATTAATTCTTTATACATAGGAATTGTGTTTGTTAGTTCCAGAGATGTTTTGAGAGTATGGTCTTTAGCCCTTTAGAGCTCTTATTATACCTAAAATGACTTTTAAATGCTTTCTCTCCCATTAATTATTATGCCTCTACGATAGCCACCTGTTCTACTTCAGCCTAATTTCTATCTTGCCAGTAACTATGCCCCCATTAAATGGCTTGTAATCTTCCTCTGCTTACTCATTTCACCAAATGAAAGTTGCCCAACATCTGGCAGTTCAGGTTATTCAGGATTTATCTGGCAGTGGCAGCTCAACAATCACTGGAAGGAAGAAATTAAGTAGCCAAGCTGGGCTTTTCTTTTTGTGGATTTTGGAGGGAAAGAAATAGGGGGGTTAAAACATTTCTGTTTTCAGGTGAAAACGGGAATGATGAGTATTACTTTACCATGCATCAGCATCACCTGGAGTGCTTGTTAAATATAAAACACAGATTGTTGGGCCCCAAATCCTGATTGTTTGATTTAGTTGGTAGGGAATAAATACCCAAACTTGCACTTTAACAAGTTCCCAGGGGATCCTGATGCTGTTCTAAAGGACCACATGTTAAGAAATCTCGCCTTAGCCCTTATACAGCAAATCGCTGTTGACGCCGCTGAGAGAATATGAGTAGCTAGACTCTCTGTAACCTGCATGGACTAAGTGGCACAAGTCTGTTCTCCCTATACTTAAAAGATAAGTCTGTTCTACCAGTTGACCCATTAACCAGTGTAAACACCCTTGAAAATATGTAATTGGTGGTATTCATCTCATAAATCACTCACATAGATATATGGCATATGCACCTGACAGCAATAATTTAACTGTAGCATACTCTGAGAATGACTCTATGGTCTAACAGGAATGTGTGTTTGGAATTCTGATCTAAGAAATCCGGGAATGGCGAACACAAGGATTCATTCTTTATCTTTGAGGAACACCTAAATTCTCAGCCCATTCCATGGAATGCAGACTGTAGAATGAATGAGGCACCTTTGTTCTGGGTTAAATACAGGTTGCTAGGGGAGAGTGCTAAGTGAAAATGCTATATAAACTGCATTTTTATAAGTGGTTGCAGTTCTCCTGTCCAGCCTGCTGCCACTGGACCTCCCTGTATGTAAGTCCCCTTAATAAAACCTGTCTCATTAACTGGCTCCAGGTCTCTTTTTTGGCCTCTTGAACATCGTGCCATTCTTACTGAAGTCAGTAGGGGTCTGGCATGACACCAGCAACCAGATTTTAATTTGAAGCAAGCACTTTATACCTGAATCCTCAGAAGCTTTCAAAATAAAAGTATTATTCAGCTCTCTGATAGGTCACAAAATTGGCTCCAACTTGATTGTTTGGTTTCTAAAGGAATATCTGCAAGTCATGATACAGAGAATCAGAAATATTCACTCAGGTTGTTCAGATTTCCCTTTCTTCGGCATCTGGCTTCACCTGTTTTCTCACAACATGCTAATTTTCTTTAATATCTGTTTCTTTCCAGAGCGTTGGTTTTCACCTGGGGGCAATTTTGCCCCTCAGGAGACATCTGGCAAGCATGAAGACTTTCTGTTTGTCACATCTGGGGGGACGCTTCTATAACCTAGTGGGTAGAGGCCAAGTATGCTGCTAAACTTCCTACAATGTACAGAACAGCTCCCCACAGCAAAGAATTATCCATTTCATGATGTCTACAATGCTGAGAAATCCTGCACTAGAGCAGAGATTGGAAATCTATGGCTGTGGGCCAAATCCAGCCTCGTGAATATTTAAGTAAACATTTATGGGAACACAGCCATGATCATTTGTCTACATATTGTCTATGTCTGCTTTTGAACTACAATGGCAGAGTTGAGAAAGATGTGACAATGACCTCCTATGGGTCACCAGCCTAAAGTGTTTGATATCTTCTCCGCTGGACAAAGTTTGTAGAATATAGCGTGGTTCCCAAACTGATAGCATTATTATGACCACTTGGGAAATTGTTAGAAATGCAAATTCTGGAGACCCATCCCAGAGCTACTGACTTGGAAATTTTGGGGGTGGGCCCAGCAATCTGTATATGGATAAGATTTCCATGTAAGTCTGATTTAGGCCAAAGTTTGAGAATGCTGCTGTAGAGTATTGTATTCTTATCACATAGGCTAGTGTATAAATTAGAATACAGTTCATCATATGATCATTGCTCCTTTTGTTTTCTTTTCTTTTGAGACAGGGTCTCACCCCATCACCCAGACTGGACTGCAGTAGTGTGAACATGCCTCAATGCAGCTTCAACCCCCCAGGCTCAAGCAATCCTCCTTCCTCAGCCTTCTATGCAGCTGGGACCACAAGCACATGCCACCATGCTTGGCTAATTTTTTGTAAAGATAGAGTCTTACTTTGTTGCCCAGACTGCTCTTAAACTTCTGGGCTTCAATGATCCGCCCACATCAGCCTTCCAAAGTGCTAAGATTACAGACCACTGTGCCTGGCCAATTGCTTATTTTATTATATCATAATATGGTACACTTAAGTTTTCAATAAACATATAGTATTAGTAGATTTTATAATAAAGCAGGACTCAGGTTAATATAGTCCACAATTTCTTATCTCACATGCAAAAATCCAACGTACTGTGAATACTTTTTTATAAAATTATTTGGTGGAACAATAGGAATTAACCTGAGCTGATTTACGGTCTTCATCCCTTTTCATGTGAATATTTAGATATTTCACTATAACAATAATACTGTGTTTCCTTATGCCCCACTCTTACAGATACCACCTGAATCTGAGGTCCTGCCACAAATGTGGCATTGTTTTATAATAGGCTGAAGTCACCAACCAGCTGTAGAACTTATAACTATTTTTCTTCCCAATCTTAACAGAATGCAGATTTCTGATTCTCACCTTGAACTTAATGAATGAAAATCTCTATTTATATGATGTACACTGCTGTACTAAGTAGCAGTTCACATGATTTGACACAAGCAAGGTCCAGAAAGAAAATAATTTCTAGTGTCAAGAGACGTGAAAATTAATTTTTTTGGTTTTTCTTTTTGGCTTTTTAATGTAGGAATCTGAAATCATACATTGTAGTCATCTATCCTAGTAAATGGAAAATTCTGAGTTTTTAAAGTATTCCACAAAGTATGATATCATTTAAGATAAAAATTCACTAACTTTGGTGTAAACCAATGAGAACATTCATGTTGTGCTTTATCTAAGTCACAGTTTAGAGGCAGTTTACTCTGCATTGGTTATCGGTAATATCAAGGCCTGAGGCTCACTCAATCCTTCCCATTGGCTATCCCCAGCATGATAGCTGACTCTCCACCTCCATCTGATCATAATATGCTTTCAGAGGCTTAAAGAGTCATGACTTCCTCACATGACAGCAACACCCAAAGTAAGGAGCAAAGGTTGTTATGAAAAGACTGTGTGTGTGTGTGTGTGTGTGTGTGTCTGTTTTCCTAGGCCGCTTTGTCATGGAGGAAAATTACTCTCTAGAGGTTCTCAGCAGGTGACTCATCATGTCTTGTTGGCTGAAACCAACACCTATGCCAATTTTTTGAGTAGTTAAGAACTTCATAATTGGTCTATTAAGTAGTTCTTACAATGCTATAGAGAAATAAAGGAGACTGGGTAATTTTTTTAAAAAAAGATATTTAACTGGCTCACAGATCTGCAGGCTCTACAGGAAGCATGACACTAACATCTGCTTGGCTTTTGGAGAGACCTCAGGGAGATTTTACTCATGATGGAAGATGAAGTAGGAGTAGGTACATTATATGGAAAGAGTGGAAGAAAAAGAATGTGTGTGTGGGTGGTGGGGCAAACAGAGGCGCCACATACTTTTAAACAACAAGGTATCAAGAACTCACTATCATGAGGGCAGCACCAAGCCATGGAGGACCTGCCTTCATGACCCAAACACCTCCTTACCTTGTCCCATCACCAATATTCAGGATTGCCTTTCAACATGAGATTTAGATGGGACAACATCTAAACTCTATCAACTGGTTTAAGTTATGATTAGTTTATTTGGACTGGACACATTACTGTCTAAATTGAATCAGAGAAGGGCTGCTGGGCAGGTAAGTCATCAGTCGTGTCTGATATAACCATTAGCACTAATAATTAAAAGTAATTTAATGATTATGAATATGCATTAGGATGCTGTAGTTCAGCAGGTAACCCACATGAAAATATTTTCCTTAGGTTTCATTTAGAGATACTAATAAAATGATGAGCCTGGGATATTTTACAGATGTAAAATACTTCCTTACTTCCTTTGACTCAGCATGTTTGCCTTTACTCTGTTCATTTTCTTTCAAACTTGTAAATCTTCTCATTGTTCAGTTCAGAAAACTGTGTTCAGGTGTTTAACTTACAGGAAAACCAGATTAAGAAAGAATATTCTGTGTATATTTTCTAACATGCACATTTCAGAGCTTGCTTTACTATCTCAAAGATTCATGAGATTGTTTTAAAACACCATTTATTCAAGAATATAAAATATGGAACTAAAAGGAGGCCCCACATAACCAAACAAAAACTAAGCAAAATCTCGAGGTATCACATTACCTGACTTCAAACTATACTACAAGGCTATAGTTACCAAAACAGCATGGTAGTGGTATAAAAAAGGGCACATAGACCAATGGAACAGAATAGAGGACCCAGAAATAAAGTCAAACACTTACAGCCAACTGTTCTTCAACAAAACAAACAAAAACATAAAGTGTGGAGAGGACACCCAATTCCAGGAAAGGTGCTAGGATAATTGGCAATCCACACATAAGAGAATAGAACTGGACCCTCATCTCTACCAAACAAAAATCAGCTCAAGATGGATCAAAAACTTAAATCTAAGATCTGAAACCATAACAACTGTAGAGCATAACATCAGTAAAACTCCTCTAGACACTGGCTTAGGCAAAGACTTCAGGACCAAGAACTCAAAAGCAAATGCAACAAAAATAAAAATAAATAAATGGTACCTAATGAAACTAAAAAGTTTCTGTACAGCAAAAGAAAAATCAGCAGAATAAACTGATAACCCACAGAATGGGAGAAAATATTCACAAATTATGCATCTGACAATGAACTAATATCCAGAATCTACAAGGAACTCAAACTAATCAGCAAGAAAGAAACATATGAACTCATCAGAAAGTGTGCAAAGAACATGAATAGACAATGCTCAAAAGAAGATACACAAATGGCCAACAAACATATGAAAAAAATGCTCAATATCACTAATTATCAGGGAAATGCAAATTAAAACCTCAATGAGATACCATGCTATGCCTACACAAATGGCCACACTTAAAAAATCAAAAAATAATAGATGCTGGCATGGATGTCGTGAAAAAGGAATACTTTTACACTTCTGGTGGGAAGGTAAACCAGCACAAACACTATAAGAAACCATATGGCGATTCCTTCAATAATTAAAAGAATTACCATTTGATCTAACCATCCCACTACTAGGTATCAACCCAGAGGAAAGGAAGTCATTACATGAAAAACACACTTGCACACACATGTTTATAGCAGCACAATTCACAATTGCAAAAATATGGGACAAGACTAAATGCCCATCAACCAACAAGTAGATAAAGAAAATAGCTAGCTAGCTAGATAGATAGATGATAGATAGACCATGGAATACTACTCAACTATAGAAAGGAATGAAATAATGGCATTTGCAGCAACCTGGATGGAGTTGCAGACCATTATTCTAAGTGAAGTAACACAGGAGTGGAAAACCAAATATTGTATGATCTCATTTTTAAATTGGAGCTAAGCTGTGAGGACACAAAGGCATAAGAGCAATATAATGGACTTCAGGAGTGGTGGGGGCGGGAGGGAGGTAGGGAGAAGAATGAGGGATAAAAGACTACACATTGGGTACAGTGTACACTGCTCTGGTGATGGGTACTCAAAAATCTCAGAAATTACCACTAAAGAACTTATCCATATAACAAAAAAAAAAACACACCTGTTCCCCAAAAAGTGTTGAAATTTTTTTTTTAGTATTAAATAGTTTTATTCTTGAAGACAAGTGGTTCTTGATATTGGATTCTTTAAACTAATAATAATATTTTAGCCTTCTAATAAATTGAATAAGTGATATGGGCAAATAACCCACATTGAAATTTTAAAATTATGTCAAATAATTTAACTTCATATTTAAGCATATTTGTCTTGAAATTATACTTATGACCAATTGCTAAAAACTCAAGTCTTAATTTTTTTCCTAACATGAGGATAAGTTATAATAAATGGCACAGGCTTTGTGCTTTTATGACCAGTGTGACATATTTGTGACACAGATAACCTTCAACAATGATGCAATAAAGATGATCTGCAATGAACTAGAAAATGGCTTTTCCTCTCCACAAGAGCTGCTTAGAGACGTTTCTGATTTCAATCAAAGAAAATTTTTTAAATTTATTAAAATATAAAATGTTGGTGATAGTTACATTTAAGAAAAGCATTTTTAAAACCATTTCTCTTTTAAAAAGCAATTATTGTAACCAAGAAACAATTTTCTCTTTCTTCTTTGCAGGGCCAAAGTCATAATTTAATTACCTAAGGGACTCATTTACAGGTTAAAAGAGGTTTTTATAGGTTATAAGTGATTTCACACCGTGCCTTAACTATGTTATCGTAAACTCTAGGTCATATTTGTGAGTGTTCTTACCCTATAAACTGATAAGCATCAGAATTCTGTGTACAGTTTTACAGAAGTTGATAACCATCCTTATCTCTTTAACTTGTTTTAAATTTTTTCTAGTTTTATAAGCTCGAAAAAATGGTAAAGTGCTAACATGCTAATTGCTAATTATGAACTGGTAGGAATCTTTAAATGACTATTTTAATACTTTATTTATAGGATTTCCCATTCCCTTGTTCCCTAACAACAAGAATTAATGAGGATGAACAAGTAATCAAACATTATCTGTGTTAAAGTGTGAAGTGAAACATAGTTTCTCCTGCCATAAATCTTCCTGTCCATATGGTAAAGGTATAATATTGGCAATGGAGCTTGCAAGTCCATCTGGACAGATCCTAATTTTCCTGAATAAGGCAAGGCTTTCTAAATCAAGCCATCTGTTTGTATGCCTTAAAAGAATCTGTAAATAAAATAATGCAATATGTACATGTGAAAAGACAGATCAATTAGCTTGACATTCATTAGCACAGTATACAGCAATGATGAACACATATTGATAACAGTCAAATGCACTATTTTTGCTGCCTTGGACCAATAAACATTACAACATTACCTATGCCTATAAAAAATAGCTAATGTATGTGTTATTCATCAAGATCCAAAGTTCATAGAACTAGAAAGGACTCCCAAGTTTTAGAAGTTACTCCAGATATTGCTTCCTGTTGCCCATTGGAAAACCTCCACTTGCTGCTTTTATCACTGCATTTAGTAGAACTCTTTAAGAAAAATTTAACAGGCTACATCTTAATCAAGAAAATATAAGGAATGGGTTAAAATGGATCACGCTGGGAAAATAGGTGAAGATGTATTTTTAAAAGTATTAACAAATACTTGCCTATTAAAGAGTAGCTTTAATATATTGTTGTGGTAAGCAGAATTCTAAAACACCTTCCAAGGCTAGATTTGCTTCTGAGCATTAATCTTGTAATTATATGACTTAACAGGATAAAAGTGCTTTTGCCTGTATAATTCAGGCTACTAAGCAGTTGCCTTTAAAACAAGGCTATAATCTGGATGGGCCCAATTTAATCTCACAAACTTCTTAAAAGCAGAGAGTTTCCTGCAGCTAGTAGCAGAATAGAAAATCAGAGAGACATACTCAGGTAGGCCTGAAACAAAGTAAATATGCAGATTTTGAACTGCTGATAGGTGCCACATGGCAAGAAAGTACGGGAAGAATCCAGGAGAAAAGAGAAGTACTTGCTCAAGAACTAGTATGAAAACGTGGGCCTCTATCATCTAATTGCATTATTTAAAGTTCGTCACAACCACTGAATTAGGAAAAGAACCTCAGAAATCTCATTAAAACTTCAGACCTGGCCAGCACCTTAATTTCACCTGGTGAAACTAGAGGAATCATGCCAAGCATAAATTTCTAATCTACAGAAATTATGAGATAATATATTTGTGTTATTTCAAATTGATAAGTTTTTGGTATTGTGTTATATAGCAACAGAGTACTAATATAATTGTTTGTATGGTAGTTTCCCATATCTGATCCTTGAACTTGTCTGGCAAGTTAGAATGGGATGATGTGGCCATAAGGGAACTATTAGCCCTTCAAGACTTACTACAAAGGCAACTTTCGTTTGTGCTGGCATATTATATGTTGCTTAATATTAGAAAAATCGATAAAGATGAGAGATTCTCCAATGACAGTGTCACAGAGACAATGAGTGATCACTGCCTAATATACTAGAAGTCAGTATTATGACACCAGTTTAAAAAAAAAAAAAAAAAGAAAGCTTTATATTGCAAGGTGCCTCACAAGGAGGCAGGAGTGTCAACGTCAAACCTGTCTTCCTGTACTGTCTTTAAGGCAGTATTTTTATTAGAAAAGGTTTAGCAGGTGGATACTGGGATCAGCAGGTGATTAGTGGAAGGTTGGAAGTCCTTGGGGCATGCACAGTTATCTCTTCAAGCAAACTCATGGGTCACATGTGCAAATTTTTAGGGGGAGTTAATATGAAACATGCAGTGGAATTCAGGCTGCGACATCAGCAAATTCATTTTGCAGAAACTCCAGTGGACCATCTTGGTTTCAACTGATGTCAGCCCTTTTTTCTTGGTGTTATAAGGGAAGGGAGTTTCATCTCAGCATCTCAGCAAGTTTTTTTTTTTTTTTTTTGTCTGTTATTTTGCAAACTGAAGACTTTTTGTCAGTTATTTTTTTTTATTATTTGGTGTACAGTTTGAGATTCAGCTTTTCAGTGAATTATTTATTTTTTTTAAATTTACTATCCTGTAAGCCTAAGAATTTAGTAGTCGGTTTTCTTAACTCTTCCGGGCATGATTTCAATAGCTTGGCTTTACTTTATTTTTCTAATTGAGGCAGATAAACATACTGAGTAGATAAAGTTTTTCTGTGTGATATGATTTATATGACATCTTGAAAAATGCCTTAAATTTAAATTATTAGAATCCAAGGGATTCTATAGAATCAGATGGCACCTATAGAATCAGATGGCGCATTTTAGTATATTATTTCCTGCTAGAAACAATTCTCTTATATAATTGCCACACACACACAAAAAAATCCTTTCTTATTCTCCTTTTAGTACTAATATAGTTAGTGTTGGAGCATATGAATGCTAAATCCTCTGAAAGTGGCTTGCCTTTATTCAGACTACATTTTCTCTGTTGTTTAGAAATTGGAAGCAGGTACGTATCTTTAGAAATAACTGTTCTAGAATGGCAACTGTGATGTCAGTAGACATATTTACATATATAATATATTGTTGCAATGCTGTAAGTTAAATTAACCATATTTAGTTATTTGCATAACTATTGTACGACATGGTAATTTAGCATAAATAGTATTTCACATTCTTAATTTTTAAATTTTCTAATATGTGTATATAAAATCAATTGATGTGATGAATTTCTGCAAACCATAGGCATTTAATCATAATAATTATTCTAATCCAAATACGAACTTTCAAAGACCCTTGGACACTTACAGTTTCTCTAGATTGGGTTCCTTAATACATAAGGTTCTCGCAAATCCAAACTTTCTTGTCTCCTTCCTGGTTAAGTTAACTTTTTCCAGTTTCATATTTTCCCACAGGCCTCTCCAATTATTTTTGCAATCTGTGGAAATGCTTCATTTTCAGGATTAGGATTTAAGTGGGATTTTGGGTTTTTTTTTTTTTTTTTTTTTTTTGAGACGGAGTTTCACTCTTGTTACCCAGGCTGGAGCACAATGGCGCGATCTCAGCTCACCGCAACCTCCGCGTCCTGGGTTCAGGCAATTCTCCTGCCTCAGCCTCCTGAGTAGCTGGGATTACAGGCACGCACCACCATGCCCAGCTAATTTTTTGTATTTTTAGTAGAGACGGGGTTTCACCATGTTGACCAGGATGGTCTCGATCTCTTGACCTCGTGATCCACCCGCCTCGGCCTCCCAAAGTGCTGGGATTACAGGCTTGAGCCACCGCGCCCGGCCGGGGTCTTTAAGAACTAGAAACTATAAGAGATAATATTGCTGAAAGTACAACCTGATTTTTGTGAGGAAATGTGAAAGGCAGAGGAAGAGACCCAGGAGAGGTCTTTGCTAAGATAAAGGGATTGGGAAGAGAGTTTTGTTTGCTTGTTTGTTTTTCAAAAGAGAGGAAGGGACTGGCTGCTTCTTATCATCCTTCCAAAGTGAATATCAGCCGGGAATGAGGGCAAACAAGGCATATTTAAAGGGTTCCTCTACTCAAGTAAACTAGAACTACCTGTTACTATTACCTAAACTTTATAAAACCAGAAAACCTTGAACATGATAATTAAGAGAAGTCTCTAAAAAGGTGAACATATCAGAGAATTTAATATCTAAACAAATATATAACACTGGAATATTTAATATCCTACCAGATCTGTTGTCCTTTTGATAAAACGCCTGAAAACCAGCAGAGTATTGAATTGGAGAAAGTGAATTTGATTAAAGTTGAAAAGAGAGCAAAATAGGAATGTCAGTGACTCAGAACAAATTTTCTCACCTTGAGCAATTTGGCTAATTGTCGTAGTATTTATCTTAACTGTGTAAAAGCAACGTAGAGTACCGAGGGTGAATAAAAGTCATATATTTGTAAACCTGTCCACCTGTGCAGCTTAGAGGAGGCTACAGTTTACAACCAATCCAGCTTTCACGGAAAACATACCTTTAAACCCAGTTGATATAGTAGGACACAGAGTCAACTTCTACTCCCTACAGTCTTTGCAGATGTCCTCGGAAATGTGTTAGGCCTACATTTTGTAGGAAAAAAAAAAAACCTTTTGATTCAAGGAGATTCCCTATTAAAGATTGGGAATATAACTGTTGGACATCTTCTTTGGCCATGAGCCTGCTTATTAGGTCATGTGCCAAGCTGTATAAGAGAAAGGCACTAGAGAGCCAGGGTATGGTATAGATGGGGGAACAAAACAGAATAGTTATCCCCAGGTTTAGTATATCAAGGACGTTTGGTCTCTTTCTGAAAAAAAATTGACTCTCGGAAAAGTTGGCTGGGTTAGTGCTGCTTTGTAGGTAGAAGACCTCAATATCAACATGTTTTGGGTTATACTCTATTTGGTAGAGCTGAAAAACCATGTGAAAATATTGACTTGTAGCTAGAACACCCTCATGACAATCTGTAAAATGTAAGTACTAGTAGAACACTTCAAAGTATTCAAACAAGAACCACAGAAGAGAACAAGCTCACAGAGAAGGTGCCAAGGGTCAGCAGAGTTAGCCATAGAGGCAGAAACAACTGAGAAAGAGATTTAAAAACCAGTTAAGTATAGAGCCACAAATCCCTTTTCCTACCACACTTCCCCCTATTTCTTTTTCACCCTAACACAGAAAAGGAAGTAGGATCTCAAAAGAGTAAAGCAGGTATCTGAGAACCAGAATCATTTCCCACTCCTGTCTCCAAACAGTCAGCATATCAACTTAAGACTTCTAGAACGGTTGAAAGCAGATGGAATTTAATGAGTTTGAGCTTGCAATATCAACTAAATGGATCAAATAATGGTGAAAAATTGAGTTTTCTAACTATTAAATACTGTATAATTTAAGGTGATGGGAGAAGGTTAATTTGTGTTTATTCCACTAATTCATGTACATACCCTATACCTTCAACTAAGCAGAAAATTTAATTTGATATATTTTCCTTTTTTCTAGAATTCTTTTTATTTGATGTTTGAGGAAACTGGATAAATACAGAAAAAAGAATTATTTCTTCCAAAGATTCATTTATAATAAAGTTAAATCTATTTGATCATATTGCTTAGTTTTCATAAAATCTATTTTTAAAACAGTTAAAAATTATTAAGGTAACTTTAGTACCTAGACCAAGTGCTTTATTTATCTAAAAGGAGTATTTTGGAGGTAAGTCTAACAATTGCATTAAAACAAAAGTGCATATTACAATGTGTAATTATTACTTCAACAACTATATTATCTTAAGAATTTGATCTGTATTCTCTTACTATATGATTATTTTTACATCTTAGTTATTTTTGCACTTTAATTCAGAAGCTCCACTTTGGTGCAAAATGCTGTAATCATAAATTATAAATCTTGATATGGAGCCTTGGAGCAGCTGATTCCAAATTTTCCTCATGTAGTTTTAGTACATTGCTAATTCTAACACTAGGTGAAGACTTGAACGACTGTTGAGTATTTGCAGCGTGTGGGAAAACCAAAACAACTATGTTTTAGTGATTTAGATTTTATTTGTAATTGACAAATTTGGGAGAATGGGCTCTATAAAAATAATGTACTTGGTTTTATTCTTATTTACTTATATTTTTGAAACAGGGTTTTGCTCTGTTGCCCAGGTTGGTGTGTAGTGGCACAATCATAGCCCATTGTAACCTCTAGCTCCTGGCTCAATTGATCTTCTGACTCTAGCCTTCCTCCAGAGTAGCTAGGACTACATGCACACACCAGTACCCTTAGCTTATTTATTTATTTATTTATTTATTTATTTTTGGAGAGATGGAGTCTCACTTTGTTGCCCAGTTGCTCTTAAACTCCTGAGTTCAAGGGATCCTCCTGCCTACAGCTCTCAAAATTCTGAGATAATAGATATTAGCCACATTACCCAGCTTTACTTAATTTTAAAATCCAATGGTTTTCAAGTAAAAAAAAAAAAAAGATAATAGAACATTCTTCACAGGAAAGCGAGGTTTCATGTTCTGGTTGAAACAAATCATATGTATCCTTCTATCTAGTCACTGAGTTTTTCAATTTATGAAATGAAGAAAAGCTATTAATATTCCATAATCAGTTAAAGGCAAATGTCAAAATATTTAAAAAGTGCTTCAAATACTTTGGTGGGCACACTTCTGCTATTTTTAGAATATACAGTGATGAGATATAGATATACTCATCATAGCATTGACATCATAAAAGAAACAATGCCTGACAACAAGTATCTTTTCGGGAAAAGTGGTGAAGGGTTTGTGAATGGTACATTTTTGAACAAGATTAAAATGAAAACTAAGAATGACATTTTACAGGAAACACCTCCTGACATAGGTGAGTTTTAATAACTGTATCATAGATTCCAAAAAAGTTTCAAAAATATGTAAAAATTTTAGATGATGTGCTTAAACATAATGTCAATATACTATCAATTTATTATAGCTATATAAACTAATATTACTTTAATAAAAACTGATTGTGTTTGTACATATGTGTTGTGACTATGGTATAGTGAGAAGGATGGACAGATGATCAATGTTTAAAGTTGACTACATAAAATTATTAATATGAACTAGTCACAGATCTAATCTATGTATCTGGTTCTTAATCTGCAAAGTAGAAGGAATAATGACAATCTTCCAGGTTTGTTGGGAGGATTAAATTAAATGGCATAATGTAATAAAAATTAACAGTCTTTGAAATATAGAAAGACACCAATAAACTTATTTATATCAGAATCCTACTATATGCTCATTGTAAATACTCTTAGTTTGATTAGACTCCAATTTAATTAAAGTTCAATAATTGTTAATATATGTAGTATTTTCTAAAATATACATACATCTAACCTATTCTTTGTAATGCCAGAATACAAGTTATTCTACAGGTCTGTTTGGGGTTTAGGGTTGAATACCTAGATCAGGCACCACCACCAACAAAATCCTGCTATCATATGCTGTGGTGGAAAAGAGCTTAAATTAGGGGAATTTATGCAAACATCAGTTTACTTCTTTCACAATCAGTCCTGCAGCATACTTCTCAGCTGCACAAAATGATAGTTTTTTCTTCTTCCACTCATGTGACCTGAAAGGGCATAGCATCAGACAATCTTCCCACCTCAAGGATGCTTGAATTCACACTAAGAAATAAGATTATAGGGGAACACTAATACACACACACGTGCGCGCACACACACACACACACATCAAATAATGAAGAGCATAATCTTATTTGTCTGCCAGCTATTTACCATTGTGCCTATAGCCTATAAAAATTGTGTGACTCGTTCCAAAGTGAAGGTCATTATACCGAATCTCCTAAATTATTCTGACACAAAATAATTTTTCTAAACGTAATTCTCTGAATAGGTTTAGATCTTTTATGGAGTCAGCACTTCTGATTACAGATGATTCATATGAAGTATATGACAAGACCCCTGCCCTCAAGGGAAACAGCACAAAATACCCAACTAGAAATTGATATGTGAATTAATTTAATCAAGTTGATTAGGTAATCAATGTTCTAGGCCATCAGAAAAAACATATATTAGTGTTGATTCCAATAGCCTCAGAAGCCCTCCTGGAAGAAGGTTGATTAGAGTTGGATCTTGAAGAATGGATATGATTTCTATTGGTTAAGAGGACCAAGAAGGTCATTTGAAGAAGAAAGTATAAGTACAGTAAGAGACCACTACTTTGAAAGTGAGTTTTGGGGTTTGCAATAGAAAGATGCAGAAAGCAATTTTGGGAAAACCCAGCTTACATCATGGTGGTGAGTGTTCTAGTAAGAGTATCATGATCTTAGAAAAATAGCTGATAGAGTAGAAAGAAACGTGGTCAGGAGAACATGATTCTGATTTTCATGGAACTGTTGGGGGATGACGGTAAACTGTTCACTTCTCGTTTTAGCTTTCTCTTCTGCAATACACTGGACTTGGGCTAAATGCTTTGAAAGTTGTCCTCAAATATCTGATCAGAAAACAGCTTCATCAAAATCACCTGCAAAATAGGGCTTCCTAGTGTCTGTTCTGAGATCCTGATTCTTAAAGATATCAAGATATTTATTTTTACCCATCTTTTCAGGAGATTATGATAAGAATCCCAGGTTTGGATGCACTGGTGCTGGTGGCACAAGCAATCCTAGGTTGCCTGACCCTTGTCCTGGCTCATTTCAGGAAAAATAAGGAACATCTCTTCTTCCTTTGCTGAAGTATGCAGCATAAGTTATGGTGGTTACATGGTACGTTGAACTTCTCTGAAATCAGGAAAGTTTCTTTCTACATTGCTCCTGCTAATTATGGTTCTTGGTTTAATCACTGGAGATAGCTTATGTTGGTAGAGCAACTCAGTAAAATGATCCCTTACTTGATGAAATTTCTGCATAGCTATCTCTGCTTGGAAGGATAATGCATATCAGCCCCAACAAAATCTGAGAAAATTTCCTCATCAAGCATCCCGATTTCTGCTTGCATCCCCTACGAATGAATGTTTTTTCTTTTGGTATACCACTGAATTCTTTTTCAAATTCTGTGCCTTGAAAGAAAAATGAAGAAATATAACAGAATCTTTCTGGGGATATACCAGTGTGCAATGCATCAGGGCTGCCAGTAAAAGAAACACTTGTTGGAATACTCAGGATGAAAATAAAATTGAGTCTGAAAAATAAGCAGCTGCTTATAAATCAGAGGGTAGAAAACCATGACCAGTGAGCCAAACCTGGCCCACTGCCTGTTATTCTAAATATACTTTTTCTGAAACATAGACACACCCATTTGCTTACATAGTGTCTATGAATGCTTTTCCATTACAACAGCACAGTTAAATTGTTGCAGTAGACCATGCGGTCCACAAGGCCTCAAATATTTACTATCTGTCCCTTTTTAGAAAATGTTTGCCAGCCTTTGCTATAAACATTCTTTTTCCCCCGACATATTTTCATTTCACAGGAAGTCTGTGGATAACACATGTCTGTAGTTGCTATCAAAACTCTTTATCTTCTCTTATTGTGGTAGCAAATAAAATAAGACAAAAGTGAAGAGGAGAAAGAATATAGTTGGTAAAAATTACAAATTGTAATCATTAACTAAATGAAATTTTTGATGAGCAAAGTTACAAGAAAAGAAATGGATGAGCCAAAGTGAAAATTCAGTATTCTTAGAAACTTGTGGCTATAAACATTATTTTTAAAAAAGCAATTAATTATAACTTCTTTACGAGTATCAGAAGCCTTGAAGTATCTCTTAGGCCATGATCTCAAAAACTAAACAAAGATGTAAACGTCCCTGGACTCTAGTGGACTGTTTATAACAAAATGCCAAACAATATGGAAGGCTGCATGGTATCCTAAATCAATACCAATGTGTGTTTTGTTTTGTTTTTTGTTTTTTTTTAATCACCCAGTAGAATAGAGATGATGATTTATTTGGTAAAGCCAACATCATCCTGCACATTTTCTGGTGAGCTTTGCTGCTGGTTTTGTGAGAGTTGTTCTGAGAGAAAGCCTTGTCAACATTTTGTCAAACATTTTTATTAATCTGCACATTTCAGAATATATTTGTGCAATTCCTGGAAATGCTGAGTTTCACTGTTCCTCAGTTTCAGTAAAATATAAAGTACCTCTTCCTGATGTAGGTTCCTAAAAATCCCCGGACACACTTAGCCTTCAAAATCAATCCCACTTCATTCGTTTGTCATCATACCACAGCAAAAAAAACCAGTGTCCCACCTGCTTTGGCATTGCAGGTTATGAAGTAAAATGTGCTGCTACAATCAAACCACAAAATTTCAATTAACCATGAGGTGAGAGAGCAATTCCCCCACATGCAGTGTAGTTCAACTTGATGGTGCTGGTTTTATACAGGGTGAGGTCACAATTCTGCTCAGGCAAATGAGTACAATCAAAAAAACTACCGGGTAAAGGGATGCCACAAGAAATAGAATTGACTGTGCCAAATAGCAGGCAAATTAGAACATTTAAATAAAGAAGTTAATGGAAAAAAATAGAATTTTTTTTTCCTTAAACATTGTATAATTTTGGTTGATCTCAATAAAGACCCCAGTATTCTTACAGAGCCTGTCAGAGTTCAAATCTGCTTAGGCTTACAGCTGTTTACCCCAGACTAGATGCCTTGCTCCCAGGCAGCTGCTACCAATTAGAAGCTTCAGCCTGCAGCAAAACCCAGGCAAGGTGCATGGGGATTGACCTCCCCTTCATCAGAAATTATTGAAAAGTTTTACATGAGCCAAAGCACTGCTTCTGTTTCTTAATACGCTTGTATATGAGAATTTTGTTGCTGGCTTCTGATGACACTTTTCACCAGTGTAATACCTGCCTGCTTTGAGCCAGCACTGTGTGCCTTGCTCTCTGCTCTAGTGATTGGACCTTTGGTAATGCTATTTGTCACCTCATCTATGACCTAATCACTGTCCAATTTTTCCTGTCAGTGGATGCCTTGTAGAAAAATAAATGAGCTCCAAGCTGCTTAGTACTTGAGGATTGGGAAGAAAGAGCTAAAGCAGCTGGCCTGTAATCCATTCACTTCTTGGTTAAGGAGAGAAGCATACAGGAAGCAGAAAAGGTGACCTGAAGTACTCTCCTAGTCAATTAAATTCCCAAGCAAATAAACAAATGATATTTTTTCAGAAAAAAAGAGATCATATCTCTGAAATGTCCTCATCAAGATGTCCCTGGTTCAACATTAACTAGATTCAACAGAACCCAAAATCTGTGAGAGATGGCTTCCTAGAGAATGTCCTGTGGAGACACTACTCTCTAAAGATATAAAATGGAGATTTTTTTATAATTTCAATGTTTCCCACAGCATGAGGTGCTCTTGGAAATCTCTCCTAGAGACACTTTTATGGAGAAAATGGAGGATCTTGGGAGAGGCCTTTGGCATCCCTTTAATTTACCTGACCCTTTGTTTGCCTTAGCCTTGATATTTATTTAGTAATGTTTGTTACTGATATGATCTTTGATTTGTTGGATTTGACAGTTCAATACTATGCACTAGCACAGGATTCTGGCCCTTCCGTGAGACTACCTGGATTTGCCGAAGAGTCCTTGTCTTTCCAATTACTACCTGTGGCAGTTTGAGCATATTACCTAATCCTAATCTTTCAGTCATGTAATTTCCCTGTGCTTAAAATAGTGATGATAAATAGTTTCTATTTTGAAATAATTGACGTAAACTTAAAACAATGATTGAGTCAAAGTATTATCATTAGTGTTCAATTCAAGATGTTCCGCCTAGTACCATTTAACATGAATTATTTGCTGGCTATGTGCCAGACTCTGTTTTAAGCACTTTCTAAGAATTATTCTTCCTCTAATAACCCTGTGAAGTAGAGAGCAGTAGTTATATAAATACGGAAAAAGAGGCAGAAACTGAAGTTTTCCCTATGTACTCTGAAGCCATATATTTCATCTGATATAAAATATAGTTACATACAATTTCTTTCATCCAAAATAAAGTAATTTCTAGTATCTTACTACTCTAAATATGGTCTACAACATCTGTTTCTCCTGAGCCCCAGAAGAGACCTTCTATATCCAAATCTGCATGTTTAATGAGATCCCTGTACAATATTCATGCACATTAAAGTTTGAAAAGTATTTCCAGGGCACAATATCTGTCTCCCACTGTGAAGCGTAGCAGGCCCTGCATCTCTTTCCCTAAGCTTCTGTACTCCATACCAGGCTTGCACAAAGAGGAGGTAATATGACAAAAGATTGGAGTCTTTATCTGTGTTAAATAGTTTGCTGTGAATGTAGATGTTTATTTCCCATATCATTAAAAAAACTAGCCAGGCCCAGTGGCACATGACTATAGTTCCAGTTACTTGGGAGGCTGAGGCAGGAAGACCACATGAGTCCAGGAGTTCAAGTTTAGCCTGAACATCATACTGAGAACCTGTCTCAATAAAAGAAAAACAAAACTCCTGTACTTATTATGTACCATAATTTATAATTAAATAGAAATTTTTATTGACTCTAAATTTTTATTAGGCTATAAGGTTTAATCTTCACCTACATATCTGACAGTCACTTCACTGATGATTAGTGGCAACACTAATAATGGCAGAATGTGAAAGAGAAAATAAAGAAGTCACTTTAATTTTAAAAAAATGTTTCTTAACTGAGCTATTTAATAAATTACACAAATTTTACTGAAAATCAAATAAATGAGACTCTTGTCTTCCATCTTTATTATAGAAAAGGAAAATACAATAACTCCAAAGGAGAAAACATTATATTCACAAAATACATAAAATTTTCTAGCATAACAGAGATCTGAGGATTCCAGATAATGAATTACCTGAAGCTCAAGGAAAAACAAGTGGAATCAAAGATACAGGAATGTAAGCATGGACTTACCCCTGGTAGAGAATAGATTAAAATCGAGTCTTAACAGAAATAGATAGCAAAAATTTTGCTCATATTTTAAATAAATTAAAAAAGGCTAAATGTGATCCTAATTGGTAGCTGCAGATAGAAAAGGAATAAGGAGTTTGTGCCCACTCATAAGGTCTTTTTCACAGATTACTACCAGATGTTCATGAGAAAGACTGTGAGCAGGGCAAGAGAATGCTAAACTTGGTGCTATACAACCAGAAGAGAGGAGCAACTACTGCTGTAAGAAATACATGAAGCCCAACCAAGTCTCTCCCACTCCAAGGAACACAAATTTTAACTTGCTGCAGGAAGTGTAGTAAAATCTGCTAACCCCTGGTTAGAGATGAAGACCCAATGTGACCAGAAAAAATAAAAGGAATAAAACCCCCTGTTTCATATAAATATATGTGTATTGTGTGTGTGTGTATATATATATATATGTATATATAACTTTTTAAAAATCTATTAACATTAACTGTAGTAAAAAAAACAAGTAACACCCCAAACTCAGCTTATCTGCTAAGTAAATTGACACAACTGCCTACACTGATATGCTAGTAGAAGTGTTTCTATTTCCAAGCATAAAAAAAAAGTTGCCTCAGTTTTTACTATTCAACATATTATATATATATATCAATCAATTAAAAAGCCATCATGTGCCAAAAAAGTATATCATAGTTTTCATTGTCAAGGGACAATCGAATTCACACCTCCAGACTCAGAGATGACCCAGATGTTGAAGTTATCACATAGGAAGTTGAATGTAACTGTGATTAATGTGTTAAAGTTTCTAGAGATAAAGGTAGACACCATGATATGGTTCTGCTCTGTATCCTGACCCAAATCCTATCTCCAATTATAATCCTCATGTGTCAAGGGAGAGACCTGGTGGGAGGTGATTGGATCATGGGGACAGTTTCCCCGATTCAGATCTTGTGATAGTGAGTGAGTTCTCATGAGATATGATGGTTTAAAAGTATCACTTCCAGCTCATTCTCTCTTCCTTTCCTGTAGCCCTATGAAGCAGGGTCTTGCTTCCCCTTCTCCTTCCACTATGATTATAAGTTTCCTGAGACCTCCCAAGCTATGTGGAGCTGAGTCAATTAAATCTCTTTTCTTTATAAATTACTGAGTTTCAGGCAGTATCTTTATAGCAGTGTGAAAACACACTAATACAGAAAATTCGTAGTGGCAAAGTGGGGCACTACCATAAAGATAACCTGAAAATCTGGAAGTAACTTTGGAACTGGGTAAGAGGCAGAGGTTAGAACAGATTGGAGGGCTCAGAAGAAGACAGGAAGATGTGGAAAAGTTTGGAACTTGAATGGTTTTGACCAAAATGCTGACGAAAACATACCATGCACAAAACGCTGACTAAAATGCAACATGCACAAAATAAACAGGGAAATTTAGACAAAGGCAATGGAAATTGTAAGGAAGAGGAAAGGGTAAGAAATTTTAAGCAGCATGACAGACATAAAGAATACCTTCAGCAGGCTACACTTGAATATGAATCAATAGAAATTACCTAATAGGAACACAAATGTAAACAATAAGATAAAGGAGAGTAAAAGGCAAAATGAGCAAGCCATACAAGAGCTGTGGAATAGTATCAAATGGTTTATCATATGTACAATTGTACTCTTAGAAAAAGAAGAGAGAAATAATAAAGCAGAAGAAATACTTGAAAAGATATCAAGCTTTTTTAAATATGAAAAGACATTAGAGATCCAAGAATCTCAGAGAATAAAAACAGTATAAGTACTAAAATGCCCACACATGCATATTCACACACACACGCTATCCAAAATGTAACAAAAGCATAGTCTAATTAGTGAAAACTAATGTTCAATTTTAAGAGAAAGAAAATATTGAAAGTTGTTAGAAAAAAGGACACAATACATACAAAGGAACAAAGATAAAAACTACAGCAGACACCTTGAAAGAATCTATAAGGCAGAAGACATTGAAGTGATGTCTTTAAAGTGCTTAATGAAAAAGCAAATAAACCTAGATAATCTACTCCATGAAAATATCTTTCAAACATGGGAGCCAAAGAAAGACTGTTTTTTTCCCCAGGAACACAAACTTGTGTGAAGTTATTACCAATTCAGTTCAGATCTATCCTATATAAGAAATGTTAAAGAATGTTCTCCATGTAGAAGAGATATAATATCAGGCAAAAAAAAAAAAAAAAATTGGCTATGCTAAAAAAACATTTCCAGAGATGGCCAAAATTAAAAACAACATAGGAGACATTTTTCTCATTTTAAACCTCTTACATAGTAATTGACTGACTACAGCAGAAAGAGTAGCAAAGTATTCTGAGTTCATAAAATAAGTCAAAGTAAAATACATGACAATAGCACAAAAAATGGGAGGGTGAAATTCTTGGTATACTGTAGTAAGATCCTTATAGTACAATTGAATGTGTGTACAATTATTTGAAAGTTGATTATGTGTATATTTTAAATGCTAAAGAAATCATTAAAATGGATTTTAAAAGAGAAATAAATAATAATTCCAATCTTCAAAATAATAAGGTATCATTAAACTATGCAATTAAATAATACACCAGACAGAAAAAGGATACAAATAAAAAATACATGCAGTAAGTAGAACTATGACTATCAAGCATATGTATAAATTGCATCAAAAATTTATCCTTTACCATTAAAATGGTTCTCCAATCTCTTTAATATACTTAATTTCAAATTTCAATATATTAAACCCTAGAAATATTGCCATATTTGCAGTAAATAGCCAATGAAGACATTTATAGTTCAAATTGACTAAAAGTAGATTTTTTCACATAATTGTTATTGTTATCAGTAATAAGACTATAATTTATATAAGATGTTAGTTACTCATGAAGTTCAGTAAAGGACATTAACATTTCTTATTTTTGGAAAACTACCCCAGTGATCTGTGAATTTTGCCTCATTTCCCTTTTTGAAATTAAAACAGCATTTCTCAACTTCTTCTTTGGCACAATAACGTATAAGACAATGTGTACTCATGTTGATAGTTGAAAACAGCAAAGATAAGCAAAGTTGTTTACAAAATGAGCAATATTATAAATAGACTACAATAATAATTTTGCTTACTTTATACATACACTTTAATTAGCATAAACATACCTGTCCAAGATGTTACATCTTTTTAAAAATTCTTGTAATGCTAGTGCTCACAATTACTTATGGACTGACCTAATATTAATATTTTGGTATGCCACCTAGAGAAAAAAAATCTAAATGTACTTTCATAATGGCAATATCCTTAATGCGACATTATTGATGTTGCCTTATCAGCATTAAAGTATTGGCAAGACTGCAATTACTTTTGTACAGACCTAATAAAACCCCTTAATTTACAAATATTATACTTAACTTGTATGTCTCCAGTGTTATAAAATCCTAGTTATCTAATTTTTAATTTAATGAATCAAATTAATAGAGGTTCTCAAGCAGGCAGGTTAAAATATGTGAGTGAAATGGAAGGAAAAGAGGCCACATGAAAAAGTCTGGGTTTTGGTGTCACAGGAATACACCTTCCAGCTTAGTCACTGACATGTGTTATAATGCTGAACAAATCACTTGAAACTCTGTTTGCTCACAGCAATTTTTAGTTTGTTGATTAGGGAAGAAAATTAGTATGAAAGGACTTGAGCATTGGATGAACTCAGTTATTTGAAATAATGAAGAGAGAGAGAAGATATGTCTTGTAAGTCTTCAATGTATGATGAATCAAGTCAGGTGATTTTTAGAACAATTAAAAACATGGTATTTATCTTTCTGTGCATGGTGCCTGACTTACTTAATGTCCTCCAGGCTTATCCATGTTGCTGCAGAATGACAGAATGACAGGTTTTCATTCTTTTTCATGGTTGAATAGCATCACATTGTGCGTGTGTATATATATATATATATGAATGACACAAACACACACACACACACACACACACATATATATATATATATATATATATATACGTATACATACATACCACATTTTCCTTATCTATTCATTTGTTTAAGGACAATTATGTTGATTCCATATCTTGGCTTTTGTGACTAGTGCTGCAGTAAACACAGAAGTGCAGATATCTCTTCACCATACTGATTTCCTCTTCTTTGAAAAAAAAAATATACATACACACACACACATACATACACACATACATATATACATATGTATACATATGTAAATGTATATATTCAAAGAAAAATATATATATTCAAAGAAAAATAGAATTATCCTACAGTTATATATATATATACACACACACACACACAGACAAATATATATACACACATATATATGGGATGCATATATATACACACACACAGAATAGCAAGATTTCTGGATCATATACTAATTCTATTTTTAGCTCTACAAGAAATGTCCAACTGTTTTTCATAGTTGTCTTAATTTATATTTCCAAAATGGTGTGTGAGTTCCTTTTTCTTCCCATCCTCATGAGCATTTATTTTTTTTTTCTTTTTGATCATAGTCATGTTAACTGAGGTGAGATGATATCTCATTGCAGTTTTGATTTGAATTTTCCTGATGCTTAGTGATGTTAAGCATTTTATCATGTATTTGTTGGCCATCTGTATGTCTTCTTTTGAGAAATATCTTTTAGGTCCTTGGCACATTTTCTAATCTGATTTTTTTTTTTTTTTGCCATTGTTTGAGTTTCTCAAATAGGAATAATAGTCTGTTATAGAATGAATATAAAAAAATTCTCCCATTCTTAAAGTTGTCTCTTTTCTCTGTTGATTGTTTCCTTTATTGTACAGAATCTTTCTAGTCTGATGTGATCTGACTTGTCCATTTTTATTTTAGTTGCCTCTGCTTTTGAAGTCTTACTCAATAAATCTTTGTCCAGACCAATGTCCTGGAGTGATTCCTCAAGTTTTCTTCTAGTAGTTTCTTAGTTTTAGGTCTTACATTTAAATCTTTCATTCACTTTGATTTGATTTTTGTGTAGTTGCAAACAGGGGTTGAGTTTCATTCTTTTGCATATGGATACCCAGTTTCTCCAGCACCATTTATTGAAAAACGTGCGCTTTCCCCAAAGTATAATTTTGGTGCCTTTGTCAAAAATCAGTTGGCTTTAAACCTATGAATTTATTTCTGGGTATTTTTATTTAGCTCAATTGGTCTATTTGTCTGCTTTTATGCTGTTACCTTACTGTTTAGGTTACTATAGCTTTAGCATATATTTTGAAGACAGGTAATGTGATGCCTCAGTTTTGTTTTTTGCTCAGTATTACTTCGGCTATTTAGGGTCTTTTGTAATAACATACACATTTTAGGATTTTTTTTTTTCTATTTCCATGAAGATTGTGATTGGCATTTTGATAGGTTTTGTATTGAATCTGTAGATCACTTCAGTTGTATGGTCATTTTAACAATATGTATTCTTCCAACCAATGAACATGGGATGCCTTTCCATTTTTGGGCATCTTCTTTGATTTCTTTTATTAGTGTTTACAAGTTTCATTGTAGAGATTTTTCACCCCCTTGACTGGATTTATTTATAGGTCTTTTATTTAAAATTATTTGTAGTAATATAAATGAAATGGCTTTCTTGATTTTTCAGCTGGTTTGATTTTGCTGTATGGAAATGCTACTGCTTTTTTATGTGGATTTTGTATCCTAGACTTGGTTGTTTCTGTTTTATTTTTAAGCAATTTAAATATGCAACTTTTGAACTTTCTTTGGAGGAAGTATTTACCTTTTTCAAAATTGTAGATGTTCATATACAGCCAGTGTGACATCTAGTCAGCACTCTAGAAACCTTTATTTCTATGTATGAGAGTTGGAACTGATCTGAAGATTAATTTATTTAACTTTTCTTACTTTTCTTTAATAACTAATAATTGCTGAAGAGAAAAATCATGACTATGTCACTTCTTAGCATGCATTATAAATAATGAGCTTTAACATTAATATGCTAACCATATATTTTGGACATTCTGTTTATTTTAGGTGGGTAAAATGCACATTTTAAAAATCTACAAATTTTTTGGTCATTTCATTTTGCTTGAAAAAATATCACTTTATATATTACATTTTGTGAATTATTCAACTAATTGAAGTTACTTACTCTTGTCTGAAAGAAGGGAATGAAAATAAAAGAGCTAACAAGTAATTTATCTGTTATAAAAATTATCAGCATTTAATACAGATAAATAGTGCATATTTAAAATTAAAAATCTTGTATATATTTAATATGAAAATCCATTTGTGTTTCGCCAACTCATGGCAAGAAGGCATGTACACTCTCAGCTCCATGGCAAATCAGTAAATCTTGAATGTGATGTTACTAATATCCACAATCTTGCTCTTAATTTCTAAATTTTCTAGGTATCCCATATTTCAAATTCTACAGTAAATTAAATGGTTAGAAATTTGGGGAGTTAAACTCCACTTATATATAGTAGATAGGTTACTAGGTAGGCTACTAAGTAGGCTCTTTGTGGCATATAGGGAAAATAAGATTTCTTTTTCTTAAAAACATTCTATACCTTATGTTTCCAGAAAATAAGTTTGATAAAATGTTTATACAGTTAAAAACTTCAGTAGGCATGCCTTACTTCTGTTTTCAAATTATATTTGTTCATTTAATGCTATTTATTCTTATTTTATTTTATTTCTGTGAGCCACGGTCTCAACTCTGTCACTCATGATGGAGTGCAAGGGTGCTACCATGGCTCCCTGAAGCCTTGAATTTCTAGGCACAAACAGTCCTCTCACCTAAGCCTCCCAGGCAGCTGGGGCTAAGGGTGCATGCCATCATGTGTGATTAACTTTTCAAAAAAATTTTTGTGGGCTGTGGTCCCACTGTATTTCCCAGGATGGTCTCAAATTTCTAACCTCAAGTGATCCTCATGCCTCAGCCTCCCAGAATGCTGAGATTACAGTTGTGAGCCATCACACCAAGCCTGTTTGATGCTATTTAGATGTTTCATTAAGATGCTAATTTATATTTTTCTAAGTTGATAATTTGATTATTTCAAGCATTCCTGAAATGTGATGATTTTTAGACTGTCCAATATAAAAGTAATTATCACCCTTAAAACAAATTTCATATCCATCCACAATTAAAAGAGGCACTTTATGTGATAGTATAGAAAATTATAAAATACAGATTTACTAGTTAGACTATCCTTTTACTTACAAAGATTTAACTCTTTCAAAAATAATCAGCAAAAATGTAGTGAAGGAATTACCAGATGTTTAAGTATAACTATAAATTTGTGTAGTGGAGCTATTTAGTTGATTAATTTCTCCTTATCCGTTCAGGTTATGTTGAGAAACTTACTGACTTCCAGCAAACTGCAGGATAGTGATAACTTAATTAATTTATTAATATCCTAAATATGTAGGTTAGAGATTAGATAAATTGAATTACTTAGTCCAAGTCCCCACAATTGATGGGTACCTGCAAATTAGTAATGCAAATTTAATGGTGGCTTAATCATCAGAAATCTCTGAATAATGTAGCGTAACTCTTGTTTCCAAGCATGTTGTTTATAAAAGGAACAATACAACAAGGAATATCCATGGAAATTTATGAAATTGAAAACTACAACACCCTAGCACTCTGCAGATGAACAGTATTTTTATCATTTTGAAGGCAACTGAGACTTTCCAACCCAAACTAGAATATTCGAGAAATTCTTTCAAGAGTAATGTGACTTGCCTCCTTCAAAGTTGATTATCTAGGCTTTTTCTTGGTCACACAAGCTAAACTCTCATTTTTGCTCATGCAATTTAATTTTGTTTATTTTTTTTCAACTTTTTTTTAAAGCATCATTGAATCTAATGAAAGAGACTAGCACACTTATATACATATTAAGATATAAGATACGATTTGAATGCTCTAAGGCTATGCTCGAAAGATGTTTTTTTCCCCAAAAAGTTTTCTGCTACACTGTATAATTTTTTTCAGGAGTGTGCTACAGATTTTCAATTATTTCTAAAACCTCACACTTAAATGCACCTGTTATTAATTACTGTCTACTCTTCTCTCTCATATTTGGATACTTCATTCCTTCAATAGCAGTAAATTGGTTGTCATTCCTTTGCCTGCTATTTCTTCCATGTCTTTGCAAGTGGTCATGAGTGGCTTTACCCCTCTTTTCATCTGACTGACTTGTAGTCAACCAAGTCAGACTAAGCTCAGGTTTCACCACAGCAAGGAGCCTACCCTGATCTAGACTTGTTTTAGATGCCTCCCTCCCTGCTATTATAATGTGCTCTCTTATATTTTCCAGGGTAAAAATACTTAGTAGCATGAATATTCTCATCTTTTCCAACATAGTGGACCTCCTTGAAGATAAGATCATGGATTAACTATATATGTAGCACCAGTGTTTCGATCACATTACACTCAGTAACACTATGTGGAAGAGAAATCAATTACGTAATAGATGAGTAACGGTATGTATAAATGAATTAATGAATAAATGCAGAGTGCCCATGGGTTGATTGTCTATACTTCAACCCAATCTCTTAGTAAGTGGTGCTAAGAGCCACATTTTAAAGTAGTTTTGTTGTCATTTTCTGAAACACTCCACTATATAATTTAAAATAACACTTTTGATTTGGTTTGTATGTTTTTGCAAAAAGACACTATAATTCATTCATATAACAATCATCAGTTTTTCTGTTGTTCCGCATCAGTTGGATAAACCTGAGCTCATTTCCAGCTGCCAAATGTATTATGCTAACAGATATTTATATGTACTGTCATGGATCATAATTGTTTCGGAGAAAGACCTACGATTTTGATTAATGGCATCTATTGATTGGAGATATGTGCTCAATGTAAATATGTGTCTGTTCATATCCAAATGGTAGGCAGATTAAGTTACCTTTGTCCTAAAATCATTGCAATGAGTGATTTTCAGAACTCTATATTTGTTTGAAAATAACTAATGATTTTGAAATTTTACGGACATTGTATATATTTAGAATGCCAACTTTTTTTTCTTTTTAGTAAGGCAGTGTGAATACACGCCACCCTTCTTTCTGAAACAAACGAAAATAGTTTTACTTCATGTTGTTCATGGACTTAAAACAGCTTACAACAACAACAACAACAAAAATGTTGATTATTGCTTTGCACCATTGTAGCCTTATTTGTTTATTACACAGCCTGAGATGGTTTCACACCAAATTAAAAATGTAGGTTATTCAAAGGATTAAGGTTCCTAGTTCAGCCTGAAGAATGATTCTACTGTAAACAATTTTTCATAAGGGTGATAATTATATATACTATCCTTTCAAAAGAGTTTTTAATTAAAATGTTAAAAAATAAACCTAGAATGTCAATGGAACTGTCGACTACACAATGGAACTTTTAAGACAGTAACTGTTAGTGACTTACAAAGTACTTAAAGATTTCAATGTCATAGAGCAGTAATTTCTCAAAATGCATGCTACAGATCACCATTAATTTACTTGGATATTAATGTGCAATATTTAAATAATCATTCAAAAATCAAATAAATTTTGAAACATTTAAACTATTATATGAGTTTCATTAATGCAGAAGTTCTCAAAGTCGTTATATGCAATATAAAATTGGAAACAGCTGTCATTAAGGGTATCAATGAGAATAAAAATATTTGACACTATTCAATCATCAATTTACTTTACTCTTTAACTCTACTTAACATTGCAATTACTCCCTTTTATTTTCCCAATTCAAGTTATTTATTTAATTATTGAAGAGAGAGTACATTCACAAATGTCAAATAAAAATGTACAACCAAGTATAAAGTAAAAAGCTTCCTTCAAGCAACTTTATACTTTTATCAACTCTTCCCAACTAGATATTCATTGTCAATAGTATCCAGTTTAACCTTCCACTTTCTTTATGCATAGACTAGTATATACATATACATATATATATATATATATACATATATTCCCTGTTTTATACCAAGATTAGCACATAAATACATAGATTAGAATACTCGAACACACCTTGTCCTTTTACTTAACGGAACAATCTAGAAATCTTTCCAACTAGTTCATAGATAGCATTCTTGTTCTTTTTCTTTTTTAGCAGCTGTATAGAATTCAGTTCTGTAGATATAATAAATATTTTCATCTAGAGTTGAATATTAAATTGTTTATAAAATATTTATACCACAGACAATATAAATATTTGTATTTATAATGACTTTGAGAACTTCTGCATTAGTGAAATGCATATAAATACTTTGCATTCATGCTGGTATACCTGAGTGATGACTTCACCAATGTAAAATTTCCAAGCAGGGAAGTATTATATTAAGATGTTGATAGATTTTATTAAATTGCCACTCATAGACATTACACCAAAAATGCCACATTAGAAGCACAGTCTGGCCAATAGAAGATGATGCCACTTTTTCTTTTCCAATTGATAGCTGAGAAATACTATATCAGTGTTATTTTAATACGTATTTAACTTAATCAACATAGTTGAAATTCATTCAACATAGTTGAATATATTTCCATTGGTTAAACAGTCATTTGTCTTGTTCTGTATTTTTCATGTTTTGTCCATTTCTCTATTATGTTCATATTCATCTTTTATTAAACTTTGATGGACTTTTTTATATATTAGAGAAATAAATATAGATGGAATTGTCTTTCTCATTAAACTTATTCTATGTTATTTAATTATTTTAGTTTACTATAGATAAAAGGTAGAGCTTTTCCTTCAATTTTCTTAAATTTCTTATGATTTATGGTAGATTTTTTATAGAATTTATTTTATATAGTTATATTAACATAATAAATGATCATAGTTACGATTGTGTTATAATTATATTACATCACTTAAGCTAATATTATGGCATATTAATAAAGATATGTTATATTTATAGCTATTACATATCACATGTTAATTCAGTTATATAACATCTATTAATTATATCTTTAATAAAGATAATTTTACTGCTTCTTCACATTTTTTTGACTTAAGACCCAGAAACAATGTCAAATAATAGTTTTGAAAGTTGGAAGATGGATCTTATACTTTTCCATGCCTTAGAAATGACCACATAATTCCCCACTTAGATACATAGTAATATGGAGAGCTATATTAATAAATTCCTAGAATTCAAATTTTTTTTTTTTTTTTTTTTTTTTTTTTTTTTTTTTTTT
>NW_022436947.1:22291174-22360884 GCF_009761245.1 Sapajus apella
GCCATTGCACTCCAGAGTAGCTGGGATTACAGGCACGCACCACCATGCCCAGCTAATTTTTTTTTGTATTTTTAGTAGAGACGGGGTTTCACCATGTTGACCAGGATGGTCTCGATCTCTTGACCTCGTGATCCACCCGCCTCGGCCTCCCAAAGTGCTGGGATTACAGGCTTGAGCCACCGCGCCCGGCCGAATTCAAACTTTTTTGTGGCTCCTTGTATAGATTTTAATTAGTCATGGCACATTATTTTTAAGGTATTATAAATAATAGTGTTATTAACTTATAACTTTTGCCTGACAATTCTCTAACTTCTTTTATAGTTGTACTCTTCCAGAGCTTTTTTCGATGCTTCCGATTTTTGTTCATCCATATGACCTCAGGTTAATCATAGATGTTTTCTCAGCTCTAATTTGCATTTTGTGTAATGCCAGCTATAGTATCCTGCTTGTTTTGATAAGTTCTGTTTTTAAGTTTGATAAATTAGTTTTTAAATTCTTCATTTTTATTTTTGGTTACGTTCAATAAGTGAAGAAAATGTATTTCTTTAAGTTCTCATTCAAGTGGATTCTAAACAACAGCTTGCCTTCTTTCTTTGTGGCTGGCTCTCCAACTTGCTTGTCGAATTACCTTCCCTTATCTAGCCAGTAACTGTGAGAGTTCCTCTAGCTTTGTTAATCAGCCTCCTTCTCTCTTTATTATGTATTCTCTTCCTGGGCATTAACATGCTTTGGGGGGAGTACTCACAAATTTATAACTCCAGGTCTATATTCTCCTAAACTTTTCCGACATATACAGGAATTTTTGATACAACCAAAACTGATCTCATCATCTTATTCCCCTACATCAAGTGTAGAGGAGAGACTTTCGGTTGATCCTGATTCCTGTTTCCTAATGTTCATGCCCTTCTGTGTTTTTTCCTAGTTGAATATGGGTGAAGCTTGCTTCTAATCAATAGAACACAACACAAGTTACATAATGTACATGATCTTGTGTGAATGTTTATGCCAGGTGAGATGTAGCACCCAACTTGTTAGCAAACTATCTTTCCCTTGCTGGTTTTTGGAAGTAAGCAGACATTCTGGGAAGGAACTGAGCCTGACCTCTAGCTGAGCCAGTAGGGAACTGAGGCCCTCAATAGATAGCCATAGAGAAATTGAATACTAACAGCCACTGAGCAAAAAGGTTAATTATTTTGTAGCCAAAGCTTAGATGATACTGAAGCCCACACCGACATTTTTATTGGAACTTTGTGAGCTTTTAAAGCAGAGGACCCAGGTATATCATGACCAGATTATTGACACAAAAACTGAAATAATGTGTGTCTTGTTTTTAGCCACTCAGTCTGTGTAATAGATAAAGTTATGTAATCAGCACAATAGATAACTCAAGTGCCAAGGATTTTTCCAGATCTCCTATTTCAGTGAGCTTACTCTTCCTCAGTCAGTTATACAAGCCAGTGACCTAAGATGCTTCCTCATTACTCTCTACCTGCTTTGCTCTGCATTTATTCCATCACCTAAGTATACAGTAAGTCTATTTAATCTCCATCACTAAAAGCACAGGCTGACCTCAGAACATTTGTGACCTTGTTCTCTTCAGACTAGTTTATTCAGGGTATCTCTAGTTTAGCTCCAATCTTTTCTCTGCACCCAGCACATTCTTAACACAAGAATAGAATCGCTTCATGCCTCCTCTAAACATTTCATGAATGGCTTTCCTTCTTCAACAACAGCTCAATCTTTAATTGACTCATAGGCTTTGAAAGTCTGGTTCTTAATCACTCCTATTGTCTAAAATACTTTCTTTGCCTTTTCTGTATAGGTCTGCTTTCTGTCACTGGATGCTGCCTATGTTTTTGTTCACTAGAAACATCTTTGTTCCTGCTTTTGCTAGTTAAATATTATACATTCATTTAATCTGCTTTCAGTTTTCACTTCCTTTGTTGGCTTCAAAGGCTAATAAGAGCCTTATAATATGAAGTACCTTTTGTCGATATGATATTTTACAATTGCTGTTTTAAACACTTATCTTCGTAATTGCTTTATGAATTCCCTTGACGAGACATATCAATTGACTCTCCAAGGCAGTCAGGTCACACAATAGAGTGTTATGTAAATGTACATTAAATGACTGAAGCATGGTGATTTCCAAATACATTTAATTTTGAAACCCTCACTTTGAGGTCAAATAGCTTACAGGACTACATTTCTGACAAGTAAGCTTTGGGAGCTATTGAATAGAATAGCAAAACTAAAAAGGAAACTTTAAGGTTCAATTGAATTCCTTCACTGGACAGATAACAGAACTGGTGCCAGGAAAATTAAGGGGTTGGACAAACCCTCAAAACAAGGACTTGACAGAGCTGAAAGTAGAATGGGAATGTCTTGACTAGTTTTAGTTTTATATTTATGTTGCTATAGAATGAAAAGTTAAACTTCTGAAATTTTTTTCAATGTTAGAATTTTCACACAATGAAACTGTGTTATGAATTAGAAGAAAATAGGCAAAGCTCTGTGATCATAGTTTAAAAAAACGTTTAAAAAGACAGTTGAGATAGATGCATTATGAAAAATATCCATTACATAAAAACGACTTCATTTAAATGCATTTCCAGAACAAAATGCAAATTATCTTTGTAGGAATAAAAACAACTTCTTTTTTTCCCCATCTGATGTCTATCATTCTATCTTAATCATCACTACTGTTTCCTACTAAGAGTGGGAAATCAATTCATTTTTCCTGTTTATTTTTACCTTTCACTGTGATGGATGAGTCTGGGTCAGTGGGGCCTTCCATGTGGTCTTCTAAGAATCATACTTAGAAAACATTCTTGAAACACATCCCCATGTGGCTCAGGATATATTTTGTAGCATGTAACAATCAAGTTAGAAGAAATTTCAGCTTTTTAAATTATTTACAGTATTAATTTTAGCGTTCTGAAGCCAAATTTGTTTAAATAAAAATGGAGGCTATTTTTAGTTGCCTGAAAAATTGGTTAGTGTCTATGTGAAAAATCATTGGCCCTAACAGTAATTCAAGATCATTAGATAACTGTGCCATCCATTGATTTCATTTGGCTATGCTGACCTATTTTGAGTTCTGGAAACAAACTGGGCATGTTTTCATCAACCCCACTTGACTTGTGCAAAGTTCATTATGGATTTAGGAACAGATGGGCTGTTTATAACATCCAAAAATATCTGATGTTCTGGTTATATCTACTTCCATAATGTGCAATTTTTTAAGTTGAGAGGAGGAAAAATAATTCTTAAAACAAGTTTTTCTAATCTATTTATACAAACACCCATGTACACAAATGTAGAAATATGTTATACACATAAACATTTTATATACATATATTTATATACAACAAATATATGACAATATTATGTGACAGACAGTACATTCTCCTAGATTTTTGCTAAAATATTCTTAATGTGAATATTGCAATTGCCTCAGGTTTACATATTTTTAGTAAAATACCTGCGAGACTCTCATTGCTCTCTCCCAGGAAGTATAAATGGCAGATACAGGCTATAGGCCAGCGGAGGATATGAGGTCAATAGTCACTGAGAGTTTTAGAATTATAATTGTTACCTTGGAGATGGGGAAAGTGAATTTTGTATAATAAAACAATCTAATGGCATTACAACTGGTGTTAAGTAACAGAGTATTTTTTGTAATTATGAAATTTATAATAATATAGATTACTTTTTAAAATTGGATAATATGCTGCATTACTAAAACTCTTTCAGTAGGATGCAAGAATTATCCAAAGGAAGTAGATAGCTTTGTGTTTACTGTCCTTTTGGCCAGTAGAGTTTCCCACAGAAATGTATAAAATACCTTCTCATGTAATACTTGCCTTCTGTCAGGGAATCTTAATGTTTTTCACAATTAGTAAAGATGGTACTTGTACATTTTCTAAATTTTGGGGGACTTGGAAGAGTAATTTACATTACAATAGCTTAATAGTGAACTCTTTAAAGCAGTGCTACTTACCTGTTAACTGAAATAGGATTTCATCCAATGGCAAAAAGGAGCTACTCAAATATGGAAGAGAAAGCAATTTGTTTGGCCCTGAGGGATTCATTGGTGAATTCCACCAAACATTTAAGGAAGACACACCAATTTTTTACAAACTTTTCCAGAAGATAGGACCAGTGGGAATATTTCCTAATTCATTATAAGAGACGAACATTACCCTAATTTTCTCCCTTTCTTTGTAGTTGACTCACCATCTCCCTTTTGTTACCTTCCCTTATCTAGCTAGTAAATGTTGGAGTTCCTATAGGTTTATTTCTGAACTTTATTCTCTCTTTGTCATATATTCTCTTCCCGGACATTAACATGCTTTGAAGGTTGTAATCACAAATTTATAGCTCCAAATCAATATCTCCCTGGATTTTTCAGGCATATGTTGGATACAAGACAAAGACATTTTAAGTAAAAGAAACAAAACTACAGACCAATATATCTCATAAACATATAAGCAAAACCCTCAAAAAATTAGCAAATCAAATCCAACAATATCCAAAAATAATTATTATTTATGATCAAATAGGATTTATTCCTGGTATGCATGATTAGTCTGTCATCCAAAAGCTAATTAATGTAATAAGCACATCAATAGGTTAAGGAAACAAATCATAAGATTAAATCAATAAATGCAAAAAGAATTTGAAAAAAATTAAACAACCTTTTATGATAAAACCTTTGAATAAACTATGAATAAAAGAGAACTTCAATTTCATAAAGAATAGCTATGAGAAACCTAAAGCTAATATGCTCAAAAATAAGAAACTAGATGGTTTCCTACTAAGATCAGAAAAAATTCAGGAATGTCCCCTTTCACCACTCATTTTCAAAATCTTACTGGAAATCCTAGCTAATGCAAGAAAATAAGAAAGTAAGAGGCATACAAATTGGGAAAGAAGCAATCAATCTGTTCTTATTTTCAGAGGAAATAATTGTTTATGTAGAAAATTCCAAAGAATTGACAAAAAAAAATCCTGTAACTAATGAGCAATTATGGCAAGGTTGCTATAAAAAATTTCTTTAATATATTACCAATAAACAATTGAAATTTGAAATTAAAAAGATAATACTATATTAGCACCATAAAGGGAAATATCTAGGTATAAATCTAACAAAATACATATAAAATTTATATAAAGAAAAGTACAAATACTGATAAAAGAAATCAAATAACTAAATATATGCAGAGATGTTTCATGTTCATGGATAAGAAAACTCAATATTGTCAAGCTGTAAGTTCTTCCCAATGTGATCTGTGGATACAATAAAATCTCAATCAATATCCTAGCAAGCTATTCTGCAGATATTAAAATAAATGATTCTAAAGTTCCTATGGAGATACAAAACAACCAGAAGAAACAACACAATATTGAAGGAGAAGAACAACAATGGAAGACTGATGCTAACCAACTTCAAGTCTTAAAATAAAACTGAAGTAATAAAAGCAATGTGGCATTGGTGCAAAACTACACAAATAACTCAATGGAACTAAATTAGTCAAGATATAGGGCCACACAAATCCAGTCAACTGATCTTTGACAAAAGAGCAAAGGCAATACAATGGAGAAAAGATAGAAAGGTAGACTTCAACAATTGGTGTTGGGACAACTGGTCATAACATAGTAAAGAATCTAGATGCCTTTGAGTTTGGCAATGTATTTTTAGATATATACTGAGGGCATAATCTATGAAAGAAAGAAGTGATGAGTTGGGTTTCAGTAAAATTAAAAATCCTGCCCTGGGAAGACACTGTCAAGAAAATGAGTAGACAATTCACAGATTATGAGAAAATATTTTCTTTTCTTTTCTTTTTTTTTTTCTTTTGGTATTAAGGAGCAGAGGGTTTAATAGGCATGAAAGAAGATAGAAGAAAGAAGGAAGAAGCTCTCCTGTACAGAGACAGAGGGAGGGGGCTCCAAAGCCAAGAGAGAAGACTCCAGAGAAAATATTTTTAAGGATATACCTAATAAATGACAATTATCCAAAATACATTAATACAAATAGTGAAATTCAACAATGAGAAAACCCCAAATTGTAAATGGACAAAAGATATAAACAGACATCTTGCCAAAGAATATACACAGATGGCAATTAAGTATATGAAATAATGATCAACAGCATACTCTGGTATATACTGAATGTATGTGTCCCAATACATCATACTTTGAAAAACCTAACCCCCAGTGCACGGTATCAGGAGGCGGCATTTGGAAAATTATTAGGTCACTAGTGTGGAGTCCTCCCTCAGTCATGGGATTAGTGCCCTAATAAAAAAGATGCAAGAGCTTTTTGCTCCTTCTGGCATGTAAGGACACAGAGATAAGACAGCCATCTATAAACAAAGAAATGGGTCCACATGAGACACCAGATCTTTAGGAGCCTTGATCTCAGACTTCTCAACCTTCAAAACTGAGAAATAAATGTTTATTGTTTAAGCCACCTACTCTATGGTATTGTTATTGTTGTTATGGCAACCCAAATAACTAAGAAATACTTAACTAAGGAAATCTAAATTAAAATAATAAGATACCAATATTACCTCTTGGAATGACTAAAATCCAAAACATTGACATCACCAAATACTAACAAGGATGTGGAGCAATAGGAACTCTCATTCTTTGCTAGGCAGAATGCAAAGTGATATAGCCACTTTGTTAAACAGTTTGGCAGTTTTTTATGAAACTAAACATAGTCTTACCATATGATCCAACAATTGCACCCCTTGATATTTAACTAAAGGAGCTGAAAACGTCTGTCTATGCAATATCCTTCACATGGATGTTTATAGTGGGCTTATTCAGAATCGGAAAAACTTGGAAGCAACAAAAATGTCCTTCAACAGGGGAATGGATAAGTAGGCTGTGACATATCTATACAATGAACTATCACTCAGTTCTAAAACAAAATGGGATATGAAGCCACAAAAGGTAAGGAGCAGCCTTAAATGCATATCATTAAGTGAAAGAAACATATTTTAGAAGGTAGCATACTGTGTGATTCCAAATACATGACATTTTGGAAAAGACAAAACGATGGAGACATTTAAAAAAGAATCAATGCTTGCAAAGGGTTTAGGGGGACGGTGGGATGAATAGGTGGAGGACAAGGGAATTTTAGGGCAGCTAAACTATTTTGTATGATAGTATAAAGGTAGATACATAAATTGTACATTTGTCAAAATTCCTAGAATGTAAAACATACAGAGTGAACCCCACTTTTTAACTACAGACTTTGGTTGATATGCAGGTGTTGCTTTTGTTTCAGCAGTCATAATCAATGTACCACGATGGTATAGGGTGTTAATGGTTGGGCAGGTTGAGTACGGTTGGGGAGGGTATACATGGGGACTGTCTGCACTTTCTGTTCAATTTTGCTGTGAACCTGAAACTGCTTAAAATACAGAGTCTATTCATTTTTTTAAAAAAAGCAATTCATTTGTTGTTGTTTCTCTAAGGAAGTAGATAGAATGAAACATTTTGAGAATCACAACACGAATCATACTTTTTTTTACAATTGTTTTTTTGGTAATCTTGCCACAACTTGTTGGTGTTTTCTTTTGGATGAACTGGATCTGCCTGTTGATCCATGCTCATGCACACAGTCCTTTCCTACTATCCATCTCTTTTCTTCTAGTGTATCCAATATATCTCTAAAAATATAATTTGTTTATTTGGAACATAAAATCACCTAGAATACTGAAGTAGAAACATGTATAATTATTGATAATGTACTGTATCTTTTCTTCTCTACAATAATTTTTATTAACTCTGCTCCAATATCTAAAACTCTTAGAGATGGGTATAACATACCTTTTGTATGATATAGTCTCTTTGATGACTGATATTCAACACCTATAACTTCTCTCTCAGTTTCCAAAAGTGGAAAACTGAATGCTTAATATTTTATATTTTTATTAAAACATTTAAATTATTTTTGTCATGAACAAATTTTGATCTCTTTGTTCTTTAAATAAAATAGCAATGATTTTAGAGCTTATGGCCTGCATTTTAAACATCTGCACAGTTGAATGTATCTAAAATACAATCTTTGTTGAGTTGGGAATTATGAAGCAGGGCCGATTAGAGAAGACAACCTTTCCATTTTAAATTTTTGTGTAAATCACCACTTTTTTGCAACAGCGGAGCTTGCAGAACAAAAATGAGTCAGTCAGATGTTTATTTCATGGAACATGATTATAGAAATTGCACCTGCCATGCCATAGGCATGACTTCTAAAGGAAATTGGCTAGTTTTCATATCTAATAGAAATTATACAAGACATTATTGGAACATAATTTTGCTATAGTAGCCAGTTTTCACTTCAGCATTTCTTGGCCATCTAAAGTTGAATATTCAACATAGAGATGATTAATCTTTTAATAGATAATACAAATATAAGAGATTTAATAAATAAATTATGTTTTTCCAAGTAAAAATACAGTTCACAGAAAATGAGAGTATTTGAAAACCTATACGTCTTATGGAGAGACAATAGCCAACAGAGCTTACGAGCATAGAGTCTAGAGCCAAACTACTTGAAGTGGGATCAGATGTCATTTACTAGCTTTGTGACCTGAGGAAGTCATTTACATTATCTGTGCCTCAATTTCTTTATTTGTAAAAGAAGGAAAATTATGCCATCTATCTTAAAAATTAATTATAGGATTAAATAGACTATAATTTGACTAATATATTGCAAGTAGTCCTGATGATACCAATGATGATGATAAAGAAGAAGATGATAATTATATATGTCAATTTATTAATGTATAAGGTACTTGTTTATTACTTAGAGGTAGGTATGGAGTAGCCACTTTCAGAGGCATAACTGATCTATTTATAAATAGAGTAAAATATGATCAATTGGACAAGGGGGAAAAGTCTGAGTTAATTTGTCTGAGAAAATTATGTCTTATTTCTTTCAGTTACGTATTTTTCTATGTATGCACTTCAACTCACAAAAGCACACAAACAAATCATTCATTACTTCTTTCATTCAAATCTACTTGAAGGAAATAATGATGAAGAGTGAACCATAATCAGAGATATCTGGTATATTTCAATTTCACCATTTTGACAATTGTTTTTAACAATTGTCAAAAGAGTGGACTTAAAACACACCAAATATCTCTGATTATGGTTCTTTCTCAGTTTCTATTTTTTATTTCCTATTTTTCTCAGTTTTATTTTTACTTTGAAGCTTATAAGTTCTTATAGGAAATAAATAAGATGGCCTGTGTATAACACTTAACCCAGTTCTGCTTCTTTTGGAAGACATTTTGAGGGCATGAACTGTAGTAAAAATTTTTAAAAATTATATAAGTTAGTATGGGAATTTTGGGGAGGTAGAAAATTTATTTTCTTTAAGATATTAAACACAGAATTACAACTGTCTCTGGCACATAGTGATAAGATTTTAGTGCTTTTATTTACTTATTTTTTCTTGACAGCAATCACAAGGCTTCTAAATCAGTGGCAAACTAAATATTTACTGACAAAAATGTTTTGCCATTGGTTCCCCATGTTCCATTTCTCCAACAAATAACATATTAGGGCAGATGTCAACCTTCATGTACTACAGGAGAGAAGCCCTGAATTACGAACTTCAGCACTTTCATAGTGATGGTTTATAATGTTCCTCCTCTTGTGAGAGAGGCAGAGAATTTTTTTCTCTGTAACATAATCAAATTACTTCTGGAAAGAGAGAAGGAAGTTCTTTAGGCTGTTACAGCACTTTGTAATGCAAGCAAATGAAACAGATGGTGATGATTAGTACTAGCAGTAGTATCATCCCTTGAAATGTGAACAAATGGCTCCAGGGATAAATTATCTTTAAATCTGCCTGGAATATTTCACTGTCTTTCATTTCCAAGGCTTGCTTGTCATTCATTTATCCTTTAACTCAGGTTGTCATTAATTTTTGCTCAGGAAGCTTTGACCATGTAGAAACATGAAAATAGTTACATTGTTTCCTGATTCATAGAGGTACCCAGGAATGGCTAAATGATTAGAGAACTGAAGGCTGGGACAAACACCTGTGCTACTGCAGAATAAATGAAGAGTATGATGCATCTATATACGGATGAGACTTTCCTCAGTCTGGTCCTGACCTGTTATGTTAATGATATTTTCTACTATGTTCCACCCATTCCATGTGCCAGCTTGCCAATCTTTCGTGGCTCAATACTTTACAGCAAATAGTTCCTTGGTTTTCTCATTTTCTCCCAGGCAATGCCATATATTTCAATCCCACTCAGAGTTTGCCTCCTCTGTGAATTCCTTCCAGATTTTTCCAAGGTAAAAGTGTTGGCTTTTCCTTTGCTTTCCTACAGTACTCTGGCTAAATAGTAGTGAATCTTTTAGACAAGAGATTGTGATATTGCTTATTACTGTTACTACTTTATGGGTATAAATTTAAAATTTACTCATAAAATGGTCTTGATATGCAAAATTAATGGTATTTTCTAAAAATGTGCAATAAAAAGCACAACAAACACAAGAGCATACCTTCTCCCACACAATGTATGTTAATTTCTAAAAATGTTTACAACTCAAATATTATCAATGTGGCTGTAACTTCTTTGATATTGCTAAGCAAGTTCCACGCCATCCTTACAAAATTCATGGAGAATATAAAGGCCAGATCAGTGATTCACAACCGGTATGTACACTGCCCTCTATAGTCATTCATTCATATTAAAATGGTATAAAATTTTAAAATCATAACCACAAAACATCAAACAATTGTTTTTGTATTTTCTTGGTATTTAGTTTACCTGATAAACAACATTTTGTTGTGTGTGTTGGAAAACTCATTCTATTGTATTTTAAGCGTCTGATTACTTGTCTGACTCGACTCCATGGGTATTTTTTTGTTTGTTGTACTTTGTTTTTTATTGTAAAATGTAAAATATAGAAAAGTGCATGAAATATAAATGTGAATCAAAAAAATAAAATTATCAACCATGTCACCCAATGCAAGAAACAAAACATACCACATATCAGTTTGCACTTAATTTCTGTAGCTTTAATACATTTTAATCTTATTAATTTATCTCATCTTTTAAAGATCCTAGCAGTGTATTATTATAAAAATAGACAAATAAACCACTAAAACAGTAGAGAGTGTCAAGAAATAGACCAATACATGTAAAGTCACATGATTTATGTTGAGAGCATCAGTACGATTTAGTGATTAATATGATGGTCTTAAATTTAAAAGTCTGGGATCAACTATATAGTCATAAGGAAAAAATGTAATTTTAACAATTTTCTCACATCAAACCCAAATAACTTCAAACAGATAAATAAGGCCAGGCATGGTGGCTCATGCCTGAAATCCCAGCATTGTGGGCTGCTGAGGCTGGTGGATCACTTGAGGTCAGGAGATGAAGAGCAGCCTAGCCAACAGGGTGACACCACATCTCTACTAAAAATAAAAATTTAAAAAAAATAGCTGAGCATGCATGCACCTGTAATTCCAGCTACTTGGGAGGCTGAGGCACACGAACTGCCCGAACCCAGGAGGCAGAGGTTGCAGTGAACTGAGATTGCACCTCTGCACTCCAGCCTGGGTGGTAGAGTGAGACTCCTTATCAACAACAACAATAAAGGATTATGAGCATAAAGGTAATTTTTAAAAAATATAGATAAAAACATAAGAAACATGTTTCTGATCTTAGAATAGGCAAGACAAAGAGAATTCATATAGTAGTAACTTTTAAAAAGTATTTAGAAATTAAACATGAAAAGTTGAACAGGTAGCTCACAAATACACCAAAATCATACAATGAAAAAACCAAGATCACTAGTTGTGACAGGAGTGCAAGCCAAATCCACACACATGCAAAAATACTACCATGTATCCACCAGAATAGTTTAAAAAGAAACAAACCACATCAAGTATCAAGCAAAGATATATGTAGACCAAATGAAACACATATATTGCTCCTACCACTGTAAATTGGAACAACTACTTGGGAAAACTTTTTGTCAATAATACTAGGTCAACTTTAGTATATATTAACAAAAAGTTTTCCCAAGTAGTTGTTTACATTTAGCGTGGTACCAGAAGTATATGTGTTTGAGTTGGTCTACATCCTTGCTGGATACTTGGTTTGTTTTTTCATGCAGCCTATTATCCCAAACTTCCATTCTTCATATATATTCAATGAAAATTACTGTTTATGATCAAGAAGAAGAAAGTAAGACAATGTGTATAAGAGGAATATTTAAAACAAACAAACAAAAAAAACCCTAAAATCAATCCAGATGTCGAGCAATAGTAGTGTGTATAAAATATGACGGTAAATGAAAAGGAATGTAAGGAACAATGCAAAGACCAAGTCTCTTCTACAAAACCCAGCATGGATGATTCTTACAGGCATAATTTTGACTAAAAACAAGATGAGGCAAAAAGACTATATGGCATAATGTCATTTAAATAAAACTCTCTGTAGTGACAGTGACCATGTTTGTGAGGAGGGCCGATTAGGAAGGGCTATCTTACCAGTAATGTATGAGAGGGAACATTTGGGACTGGAAATAATATAAACCTTGATATGAGAGATAATTGCATGCACATATAAAAATGAAAAAAATTTAGCTACGTTCTTATTAAAATTGAGCTATAACCCTAAAATTTGTGCGTTTTAATATAGCTAAGTCTTACTTTAAAAAAAGAAAAACATTTTCTTATCTGTGTTTGACTTTTTACTATCTAAATTAAGAATCACATTATCACATAATATTCATTACAGAAAGTTTCTGGGAGTGCATTGGCTTTATAGATCAATTTAGAGGGAATTGACACCTGTACAATATTGTCTTCTAATCCCAGAATAAGGTATATATTTTCTTTTGATAAAGTCTTTTTCATTTTTCTCAAAAGTATCATATTTATATAGAGAGTTTTCAAATATTATTTTGATTTATATTTTATAATTGTTCTTTTTGACACTATTACAAAAAGCATCTTCTGTTTGCAGCAGAAAATTCTTATTTCTCTGTATTGGACCTTATATTAAATAATAAAGTTTACAATTCATGTTTATACAATTTGAAGAAAAGGTAATGTAAAAGTCAGTTTCTACCTCTAAAGTTTCACTAACTCTAAATTGGTTCATTAACCATGAATATATGAATATAAATACTTTTTCATAAAATTTGTAACTCAAATATTTTTATTTTCTTAAAAAAAAGCAACCATTTATAACCATAGCAAACATTTATTGTTTAATTGCCATATGCTAAGTGCTTTGCCAAACATTTAACATATGTAATCACAATTAACTTCACCACAAACCTATGAGTTAAAATCCATAATTATGTACATTTCATAGGTGAAGAAACTAAGACATAGACTATTATGTGATACAATATCAAGTTCGAGCCAGAGCTTGATGAATGATCCGGGCCTGTCTGACTATAACAAAAATGAGTTTAAATATGATTTAATTTATTCTAATTAATTGTAGGATCCAGCACGATTATTGATTAAAACAGGCCTATCTTCACTATCATCAGCATTAATTTCACAAAGACTATTTACAACTCATCTTGTATGTGGCATTTAATTATTTCAATCAATTGTTGATGAAGCTCAAATATAGATTAAAAACATTTCATTACATTGAAAAAACAATTTAACATCATTATAAATGACCTAACCATAGATTGCTGATATTTGCCAAATAATATTACAAACTGTATTATCAGTTTAGTGTGGATACAAACATATTACTTCAAATGTGCTTTAATGGGTATATTCTTTAGTGCAAAACAGTGCCATTTTAATGAGACAAAAAGTATCATCTGTATTTCTTTAAAAATAAAAAAATATTTTTGCTACATTTAAGTTAAAATTAACATTAAGGGTTATAAGTATAAAATGGCCATCAAAAGTATCATGGAATATATGTGTAATGGAAGAGTAATAGAGTAGATGTCTGTACAGGAATGTCAAACATTTGACATTCTCGAAGGCATTTGCAAATACATTGCTTACTCTAATGGAAATTTTAATATAAATTAACACAGTTATTTTTAGTTAAATGCAGTTCATAGAAGACAACCATGTTTTCACAGAAGGAAAGAAATGGTGCATACATTATTTTAAGAATATCAATAAACCAGCTGATTTTTACCAAAATACAAGGTCATATAACCAAAATAGAGTTTATAATTCTGCACAGTGTGGAAAAGGGAATTATTTAAATACGAATGTGTGAGGAATAGTGGTATGCAGTTCAGTGTGGAGTGAAATATTTTATGGTAAGAAAAAATCTTCATGGTTTAATTCACTTTTCATCAATAATGCAGTGAAAGTTTGCTATTAAAATATTCTAGGAAATCACCTCTAATTCAGTTTATTTGAAGCCTCTGTCCTGTGTAACAGGAGAAATTTTTTCTCAGAAAGATGAAATTGCAACAGCATAATAAATCTGAAAACAACAAATGCATTGCACTTCCTTTGAAAAATGGGAAAACACACACACAAACACCTACACACAAACACAACACAGATAACACAAACTGATCGGTTTTGAGCTTTGTTTGATGTGGAACTTTTCACCACAATTAACATATTTCAAACAGGTTAAAGATAGAGTATTTTGTGTTTATTTAACCTACCCAAAGTGTCCTGAACTTAAATAGTAATGACGTGTAAGAAAGTATCTTATTAATATCATAAAAATATACCTATACCATCTAATTTAATGAAATTCATCTATATATAAATACTACATAAAATGATTAAATTCTTATTTTTTTCTATGGAATCATTGGTCTCCTTTGTCTAACAGAAATTTCATTAATGCTTTTAAAATTTAAAAAGTCTTTTCTTTCCCCTAAAATCTTTGAAAAGAATAAGTAACTGACTGTTATTGACATACCTCTTAATAAATTTAGAATTTCTCATTAATTGCAGCACATGGATTAATTCTTATTCTGTTTCTCCCTCTTTGGAGCCATTTCTTTTTTCTTTTCCCTTCCTTGTGAATTCTTTGAATTTAATTAAGAGCAGCTCCTTACTAAACCTATAGTTGATATTGATTTTACTAAAGATTTTTACAGGTGAGTAAAGTGAGTTCTGACCCAATGAAATAGATAAGTGAACGTGTTCAAAGCAAAAGAAAAGAAAGTACTGTGAATGAAGATAATATATTTTTGCTTTAACTATCTGCAAACTTAAAATTAATGTGATATTCATGTTACTATAGTTTTGTTGTTTTATTGCAAAGGATATTCAGAGGTTTGTTAGAGATATCATGGCAAGCATAGCTATAAGTTGAGAGAGTTTATGTAATATCATAGTAATTCTTTCAGGAGAAAAATACCATTGTGCTTTGCACTATAATTCCACACAACAGTAGGATTACTGAAGCTGTTGTTCTTTATTTTTTTCCTTGTTTGTGACTATATACATCAGGGACCTGGGGAAACACTCAGGACACTAGGATGGAATGCAAGAAAACAGAATTCTAACATGGTTTTGCTACTGATTGTATAAAAAAAGAGAAATGTAGTAGACTTTATTGGATCTTTGAATGATAGTACTAAACTATTAGAAGAAACTAAAAAGATATGAAAGGCATGTACCAGACTGCTTTACAGGTGAGTTCTATCAAGTACAAAAAGGAAAGTTCACTCCAATCCTGTGTGATACAAGTAGTTCCAGAAAATAGAGAAAAAGCTGTCAAGTAAATTTTATGAGGCTATTTTTGTCATAAGCATTTAAAAACCAAACTGTAGCTAGCATAAATCATAAAACAAATGTATGCCCCAGTAAATTTTCACAAAGTGAATACCTCTCTGTAACTATCATCTAGTTAGATAAGAAATTCCAAATTTATAAAATAGAAGAAATTCTAAATTTATTAAATAATGGAATATGACAACACCCAGAAGACTCATGCTGCCTCCTAAACTTTACATTTCTCAAAGGTAAACACTGCCCTGCCTTCTAAAACTAATCTATGTTTTGCCTTGTTATGAACTTTAGGTAAATCAAATTATATATAAATTACTATGTCTGGGTTCTTTCATTCTATGTTTTAACATGACATTCATTCACAAAGGTGTGTAGATTTATATTTAGATGAAGTTCATTAAATTAGACAGTATAGGTGTATTTTTATGACATTAATAAGTAACTTTCTTATACATCATCACTATTTAAATTCAGTATACTTTGGGTAGGTTAAATAAGCACAAAATATTCTCTGTCTTTAATCTTTTTGACATATGTTATTTTTGGTGGAAAGTTTCACATCAAACAAAGCTCAAAATCTATGAGTTTGTGTTGTGTGTGAATTTGTGTGTGTGTGTGTGTATGTGTGTGTGTGTTTCATTTTTCAAAAGAAGTGCAACTGTTTTTATTGTTTTCAGATTCACTATGATATTGCAATTACATCTTCCTGAGAAAAAAAAAATTCTCCTGATATACAGGACAGAGGCTTCAAATAAACAGAGTTAATGGTAATTTCCTGGAATATTTTAATAGCAAACTTTCAGTATTATTGATAAAAGTGAGTTAAACCATTAAGGTTTTTTCTTACTATAAAATATTTCACTCCAAACTGAAGTAGTTACCACTATTCCCCACACAGCGATATAGTCTTATCTAACTAATTCTTTTTTCCTAACTGCAGAATTATGAACTCCATTTTGGTTACATGGCCTTGTATTTTAGTAAAAATCACCAGGAGATTGAGACTCTTAAAATAATGCACATGCCAATTCTTTACCTGCTGTGAAAACCATGATTCTCTTCTATGAACTGCATTTAACTATTAATAAATATATTAATTTATATTAAAATTTCCACTCAAGTAAGCAATGTATTTACAAATGCTTTCAAGGAGGTCAAATGTTTAATATGCCTGCACAGGCATCTATTTTGTTATTTTCCATTATACATATATTCAACTACACTTTTGATGGCCATCTTATACTTAAAACCCTTAATGTTATTTTTAACCTAAATATAGCAATACATTTTTTTCACTTTAAAAAAATACTCCTGATGCCTCTGTTGTGTTTCATTTGTCTAATCTCTGTTTTGGTATCAGTACCATGCTGTTTTGATTATTGTAACTTTGTAGTATAGTTTGAAGTCAGGTAGCATTATGCCTCAAGCTTTGTACTTTTTGCTTAAGATTGTCTTCACTATGCAGGCCCTCTTTTGGTTCCATATGAAGTTTAAGGTGTTTTTTTCCATTTCTGTGAAGAAAGTCAATGGTAGCTTGATGGAAATAGCATTGAATCTATAAATTACTTTGGACAGTATGGCCATTTTCACAATATTGATTCTTCCTAACCATGAGCATGGAATGTTTTTCCAACTGTTTGTGTCCTCTCTTATTTCCTTGAGAAATGGTTTGTAGTTCTCCCTTAAGAGGTCATTCACATCCCCTATTAGTTGTCTTCTTAGGTGTTTTATTCTCTTTGTAGTAATTGTGAATGTGAATTCACTCATGATTTGGCTCTCTGTCTGTTATTGGTGACAGAGGACTCAGAAATAATGCCACACATCTATAACCTCTGATCTTTGACAAACCTGACAAAAACAAGTAATGGGGAAAGGATTCCCTATTTAATAAATGGTATTAGGAAAACTGGAAAGCCATATACAGAAAACTGAAACTGAATTCCTTCCTCATGCCTTATATAAAAATTAACTCCAGATGGATTAAAAATGTAAACATAAGAACTAACATCTTAAAAAAAACCTAGAAGAAAACCTAGGCAATACCATTCAGGACATAGGCATAGGCAAGGACTTCATGACTAAAACACCAAAAGCCAAAATAGACAAATGGGATCTAATTAAACTTAAGAGCTTCTGCACAGCAAAAGAAACTATCAAGTGAACTGGCAACCAATAGAATGGGAAAAATTTTTGTAATCTTCCCATCTGACAAAGAGCTAATAACAAGAATCTACAAAGAACATAAACAAATTTACAATAAAAAAGAAACAACCCCATCAATAAGTGAGCAAAGGATATGAACAGACACTTCACCAAAGAAGACATTTATGCAGCCAACAAACATATGGAAAAAGCTCATCATCAGTGGTCATTAGAGAAATGCAAATCAAAACCACATTGAGATATCATCTCATGCCAGTTAGAATGATGATCATTAAAAAATCAGAAGTCAACAGATGCTGGAGAAGATGTGGAGAAATTGGAACACTTTTACACTGTTGGTGGGAGTTTAAATTAGTTCAACCATTGTGGGTGGAAGACAGTGTGGCTATCCCTCAAGGATCTAGAAATAGAAATGCCTTTTGACCTAGTAATCCCATTACTGGGTATATGCTCAAAGTATTATAAAACATTCAATTATAAAAATGCATGCACACATATGCTCATTGTGGCACTGTTTACAATAGTAAAGACTTGGAACCAACCCACATGCCTATCATTGATAGACTGGATAAATAAAATGTGACACATATACACCATGGAATACTATGCATCCATAAAAAAGGATGAGTTAATGTCCTTTGCAGGGATGTGGATGAAACTGGAAACCATAATTCTCAGCAAACTGACACAAGAACAGAAAACCAAACACCACATGTTCTCACTCATATGTGGGTGTTGAACAATGAGAGCACATGGACACAGGGAGAGGAACATCACACATCAGGGCCTGTCTGGGATTAGCGGGGGACTAGGGGATGAATAGCAGGGGGTGAGGGGCTTGGGGAGGGCTAACATTAGGAGAGATACCTAATGTAGGTGACGGGGGGATGGATGTAGCAAACCACCATGGCATGTGCATACCTATGTAATAAACCTGCACGTTCTGCACATGTACCCCAGAACTTAAAGTATAAGGAAAAAAAAAGAATGTAAGCACACAAAATATCTAGGACAAAAATATTACATAAATCAAAGCATATTCATTTGATAAACTATTATTAAAATGACATTTAAATGCTTAGGAAACTGTTTGCCAATAATAAATGAAAAATAATAAGCAATATTATGTACAGGACAATCACTATGTGAAGTCTACAAATATTTGTGTCAAAAGAAAAAATACTGAAAATATTCTTTGGAATTTTATAAATTAACAAAAAGGAATGAACCACCAGATCTTCAGGGTTCAGAGAGCAGAAATATATCTTTAAGTAACCTGGTGGTGACCCATTGCCCTACATCGGCCACCTTCCTTTAACCCTAAACTTGGGTGGACAACCCAACTCTGGCTTTTGGATTCAAAGGAGTTTTACCAATATTGTCCAGGCCTTAGATAAACCTAGCCAGGTTTTCTGGTTTATGAACTGAACAGGACATTCTCTATTTAATTGCACTTGAATTTTTGTCATAAAGCTATCAAATGTAGGCCTGTGTCCTTCTGGATGTTTGTTCTGTTCCATTGATCTATTTCTCCTTCCTTATGCCATCATCATAATATCTCAACTACTGTATCTTGAAGTCTAGAAATCTTGTAAAATAAATCTTTCAAAGTTTTTTTTTTCAATTCCTTTGCATTTCCATACAGATTTTAAATCAGCTTATTTATTTCTATAGAAACATACCAGGATTATAATTTGGATTGCATTGAATATATATTTCAATTTGAGTGAGGATAATTTTTTTCAGCACTTTAAGTAGGTTATTTTAATATTTTTATTGTCTTTTGTATTATAAAAAGCTTTTTAAATGAGTGGGTCAAATATTAAATATTAATTATCATATATTATTTTTTATTATCCTTTTCAATATTGCTTCCTCTTTTCCTTTTGGGATTCCAATTACACACATTAGATGTTTTCACTATACCTATTATGGTTTTCAGTGTTTAAATTTGGATGTTTTATATTGATTTGAGTTTCTATTGATCTACTATCAAATGTTCTATTGTTAAGGTTATTTCATTCTTACCTTTAATTTTTGGTTATAAAATCACCATTTGACTTTTATAAATATATTTCTATTTTATTGTAAAGTTATCTCTTATTTTTTTTCTTTTTTCTTCTCTATTTTATTAAACATGGAAATCATAGTGGTTATAAGGTGACTTTTCCTGCTGTATGTTTTTTCGTTTGTATATTGGTCCTATAGTATTAAAAATGTCTATTTTTACTTGAATACATTTTATATTTATTATTTTAATTCTCCTCATTTGAAAGTTTACCTTTTTTTTTTTTTTTTTTTTTTTTTTTACTAGAGAGGTACATTAGGAACTAATCGGGGACTTTGGTTAGTCAGAACTGCACTTTTTTTCAAGTTCTGTCAAGCTTTTTTTGTCCCAGATAATAGGGTATAATGGTAGTTTTCACAAAGCTCCTGACATTAACGTGTCCTGACTTATAACCTTTGTTTTTCTTAGTGCAAAGGGCCTTCCCAAGGTCTGATCTTTCTGGGGAGCGTTTGCAGAGTTTAGTTTTTATTTTCTCCCTGTACCATATAACTTTAAAAGTTGGAAAATATCTTGAAGGAAAACCTGGCAGCATGTGAGGCCCAGTTCCCTTGTCTGATGAAATTATCTAAAGCTCTACTTTTTTCTCTATTTCACAATAGCACTTCCTTTGCCCAGAAAAATTCTGAATTCACAGACAACTTGTTCTGTGAATTTGCAAATGTCTTTAGGAAAAAGTGACTGTGAACCACCAGCTAACATCTCTGATGTTCCTTCCTCACTGGAATCTTGGCTACCTTAGTTCTGTTGCTTCAATAATGCTCAGATGTATTTAAGCAGATTATTTTCAGAGTGCTCTGCAATGTTGAGAAGGTGCAATGACATCAATGTATAATATTTTAAATTAATTATACTCAAAGTGTTGAAATGTTGCTTTTCCATATATTCTAACACTCTACAAGCATCACTTAACTTCATGTGTAAAAATTATTTAACAGTGTTTGAGAAACAAGGAAATTACAAGATATTTAAAAATTAAAATAGCCACTCATAACATCACTAAAATAGTAATAGAATGAAAGGTGGAGTAAATGTACCACTTGACATTCAGACTATATTCATTTCTTTTCTTTGATTACATTCATTTCACTTTGCTTTATGTATTTCTGGGCAATTTTAGGTAATATAATTTATTAATTTGGATGTAGTGCTTCTAAATAGTGTGTCTGGGCTATTTCTTTATAGAAGGGTTACATAACTCAACATTTTAGGAATCGTACATAGTATAGTCTACTCCTGAAGATTAATGTTTGATTTTAAATTACTTTTTTCATGTCTTTCACTGAGGACCCTGGTTATCTCTGTTTAACTAAATGTTTTCCAGACTTATTTAAAAACTGCATGATTTCTTTTGCTTTATTCTTTCACACTTTGACTTCATATTGAACCAAAAAAAACCTTTCACTTTTATCTTTCTCAAAGCACTTCAAAATGTCATCTAACTATGGTTTCCCTTTGGAAATCACTACTTTGTTATATTTAATAAAACAAATTGATGGATAATAAATATAAACATTTCTCCTGTTTCTTATCTTTCCTAGAGTGTCTTTCCAGAAAAATCTATTAATCCCATGAAAAATACAAAATTATACTTCTCGTCCCATAAAATGTCTAAACATCTAAATTAATATTCATGTATGGTACAGACTAGATTACATACATTTTACACCCAGTCATACTGAACTGCTCCTAAAAGTAGTTTTCCAACAGGCTTTCTCTTAACATTCCACATTATTTTTATAATTGCTGTACTGTTTCTGCAGAAGACAATTTTCTCTGCTTTGTTTTTCATGTGTAAGGGAATGATATTCAACTTTCAAATTTGCATGACATTAATATTATATTATTAATATTATATTTACACGTAATTTAACCTCATCTATGAAGTTTCTTTAAGACTTGAATTGCGTACTTATTTTCCTTCTATGATCCCAGACCTGGTATCTTGGTTATAGTACATATTTAATCCAGGTATATTATGTTTTTAACATTAATTTGTGTCACTTTTTAAATTTTGCTTATAGTATATGTGAAATGTGTTAGAGAAAAAGTCTCATCTGTTCTCTGTAGTTCTCTCAATTGAGATGATATTTCTGTTTCTCATATTTCCAGTACTTATTATGACTTTTTAAAATAAGTCTTTGAAGGTAAGGATTAAGTCATAAACTTCTTAACTAGTATAAATTGCCTAGAATAGGACTCAACAAATAACAGGCCATAAATATTTGTTATGTTGAAGGAATTTAAGGAGGTATTCTTCCCAGGTTTGTGGATAGTTTGTTTAACAACCAGATAACCACTTTATATATATCATTATATATATATATATAGTTTTAGCTTATCTAAAAATATATATATATTATTTAATATATATATTATATTAAATAATATATATATTATTATTATAATATATATATATTATTCAGATCATTGTCTGACCATTTCCAAAAGAAACTGTAGTGCACTTTTAGAGAGGACTGTCTGAAGAGTCCAGGGAATCTAGTTCTATTCAATAGCATTTCTATAGGTAAGCTTAATAGAGCAGGAAAAAAGACAAATATTCTTTACAACAATTGAAGATCTGTCCTCTAATGAATGTGTGGTATTTATAGCTCCTTCCTTACTTTGTTCATATTCATGAAAGTAGTGAATTATAAGCTGTATTTGAAAGCAATTTTTAAGGAAAGACTCAATAAGTTATTTAATAGCACATCAAGTTAAATATATGGAGAATGACATATCTGACCCTCTCCATTAAATTATCTTGGTATAACTTGGAGAATCAAATAAACTGTTTTCATGAATGTAATTTTATATTCAACAATTGTTTCCTCTTAAAAGTTTAAAATCTAAAGTTAATACCTATATAACATAGTGGCTGTTGTACCAGAGTGAGCATAGAAAGTCAACACCAAGACAAAAGTATGCCAAATCGCAGGGTCTTTATTGTCGGTAGCCACGGAGGACTCAGGTCTCTCCAACCCATGGCCTCCAAAGGAGGGTGTCAAGACCTTTTATGCCTGTAAACCACCTCCTGGATAGCGGTGGGGGTGAGGGGCTTTGGACATTCCGAGGGCCAGTGGACTTTGGACATTCTGTAAACCACTTCCTGGGTGGGGGTGACAATGAGGGGCTCCAGACATTCCGAGGGCCAAGGGACTTCAGACATTCTGATTGTTACTTTAAGTGGTTCACAGAAGTCAAGATAAGCATTAGTTTACACATTGCCTGGGTAGGGTGATGTCAACTTGGACATTCCACCCTACCCAGGCAATGTGTAAACTAGTGCTTATCTTGACTTACCCACTTACTACAAGTCGCAGGGGCCAAGATGGCATGAGTTTGGACTGCTTGCCTGTCACATCAGGGTTACAGAGAGCAATTTCAACAGAAAGCCGAGGTATGGTTGAGGTACGCAGCTTTATGGGGCTTTTCCCATGTCACAGTGACCACGTGCCTCCACCTTTAATATTTATATATAATTCTTACATTTTTTCAGAGTTTTAGGTGTGTCCTCAATTTCATATTCAGGTAACTAGAATTGGTTCATTTTCTCAATTTCACCAGAAGACTTATTATCTGATTTTTTATTATATGGCATAAGGATAAGCTTTATTCATGGTGATGAGAATCCCTTTATGCACAATTACTGAAAATAAAACATACTCATGAAATACAACTTAGTATTATTGCTATAAACTATAGTTCATTTTTCAATCACATTGGTAGCATTTTAAACATCTGAGAATTAGGGTGAAATGGAATCAATATGTAGAGAGACCAACGGTGCCTTTTTAATTTTTAAGTCCTTAATATTCATTTTTATGTTATGGAGTGGTGGTTGGTGTATGTGAGAAAAGAGAAACTGTTTGTCTCTTAAAAACTCAGGGGCATTAAACTTCTATACCTACTCAGTTATCATGGCAGGTGTTTTTCATTTTCCATGTAGACCACTGATACCCAGTAAACTCGTATTTGTAGTGTACATAACAAATTAACAAATTTGCACAAATTTATTCTTCATTTGAAAGCTCTTTAAGAAAATACACAAGCATACTTTATAAAGAATGGCCAAAATCACTTATGACTTATGTAGAGAGGTACCTTTGAAAAACATATTTATGTACTTATAATTTATAATTAAATGACAGGAAATCTATATAGAGATTTATATTCAGCTGGTTGGCTTCAATTACACTCCATTAGGTATGACTCCCAATTATTTCTCTTTCTCTTTTATTTATGACTTATCCTCTCACTTGAAGACCTGCATTCTTTGTTTTCAGAGTCCTGTTGATAAAGGTGTTGTTTTGCTGTATGTATGTGACAATAAGAAATATATTTACAACTATCTTCTTTGTTCTTTATCTTACTTTTCCTGTAATACTACCCTGTGCTTACAAGAATGAGATCTAGAGATACTGATAAATAGTCCCAGTGGATATTTTAAGATACAAATGTAACCCAGTTAAAATCTGTATCAGTTAGGGTTTAGTTATGAAACAGAAACATCAGTAAACTGAAGAGGAAAAATTTAATATAAAGAATTTTTAGTTATGCAACAGTTGCTTAACTACTAAAATGGAAAAAATATCACTCTACTATACAGCAAATAGAACAACTTCAGAATCTAGTTCCTATATCTCAGGCTAAAGAATAAGTAAAGGAGAAAGAAATACAAAGAAGCTTCTGAAAGGTTGAGATTCAAGTCACTTATGAAAGGGTATGATTCCCATGAGAATACAATGCCTAACCCTACAGTGAAGACAAACTTTGTCAGAGTGTGCCCCTGCTGAACAAAGGCTCACTTCCACTGTAATTGTAAAGAAATTCTCTGGAGGACATTGATATCAGAATCACAGTGATTCTCATCATTGTGGTCAATGTTTCCAGATCCAGTGGAGACAAATGACCTCACTATTAGATTACATGAAATAAAACCTTGGAAAAAAGTTCCTTAATCTTTCTTGGCATATACAGTGTCCCATGGTAGCCTTAAATGGCAGAGCATAACATCAAGCTAACAGAGCTGAAATGTAGTTTGCAGAGTCTCAGTTCCATAATCACAAAAATAAGGCAAAGCAACATGGGTATGGAATTCAAAGGCAATAAATAATTACTGGAATAGCCTACCTTTTTTCACTATTCAGTATGTAGTCACATCTTTCTATACACCTTTGAACTTTTATGCAATAACACAAGTCTATGTTTGTTTCCACCTAAAATTATAGTTGTCTTTTGTAAAAGTGAAGAAGCTCTCATCCTGTCCCCAAGATAAAAACACACAGTCTCTAGAGTTCTTGTATCCAACAGTGGCTGTATTAACTACACCTCCACCATACCATTGAATATTTTGATATCTAAATACTAAATTATACTTAGTGGTAAATACTAAAAATTAACTTTCAATAGACTTGTATAAAATGAGAGTAAAAGATAAAGAACAATTTTATATATTCATATAATAATAAAAAACTCTTCATATTATATTCATATAATAATCCTTAAGTCTTCAGAAAAGTAGTTGAAAAGAACCACATTTTAATTTGACCAGATGCTTCTGGATAGTGGAATATATGGTAAGACTAAATAATTCCAGGGGCATGAGCCTATTACTGATCTTCTTTTGTTATAAAAGGAGTTCCTTGATTAGATGCAGTTCAGAGTGGAATACCATAAGATGGTGGATAAGGCATTCTGTGAGTGTATAGATATAGATTTTGAAAGAATTATGGGCAAGGAACCAAATATACCCCCAGAACAGTTGTCTATACTAAAGTGAATAAACCCTTGCCTGCCATATAATTGAAAGATTCAATGAAATGAATCCATCATTAAATATTTAGTTGGTTCCACCGGAATAGTGCCATATTGAAAGGGCAGCCTTGTATGCTGCCATTGTTAAATTAAGCACTCAGCTTTCACAGTAGCCAAATGAGATTGGGTAAGGGAAAGCCACTGAGTTGAGTCTACATGTAACCAGTTTTTCTTCCAAAATGGCCACTTTGTTCATGGGGTTCTTGAGTACATACAACATAAACCAGTGGCTCTGGAGAAAGAGCCTGGCTGACATTCATAAGCTATGCCATTTTGTCCACCTGATTCCCCAACCAATGCATTAACTACTCATAAATCAAAGTATATCTATACTTCTGATCATCTCCCTTTCCAAAGTATCACTAAAGGTTGTTTCCACTGAGCAGAACCGGCTTTACTACAATAATTTACTACTACCCCTTATTGGCTTGTAAATGCCAGTCTATGAGGTGCAGTCTCTGTAAATAAGAACTTATTTTCCTAATCAGCTATTTGTAATAAATTCTCCATGAGACCTTAGGTACTAGCTGAGAAAGAAATGGTCAATCTCAAGGGAGTCTAAACTGCTTCTATAACTACATGATCCCACTCCAGTCTCTTATATACAAGTTTTATTTGACGATAATTCATTGCAGTGCCTTTTCACAGATTTGCTGAACAGTTAAAGGCTTCTAAGGTTGTTTGATCACCAATGTTTCATGATTAACCATAAATTCTCTCCCTAAACCCAGTAGCAAGACAGAAGCTACTCTACAAAAGGATAGTTATTTGCGTAAGAGGACAAGGAATTGCTATAAAATCCTAGAGGTCTAACATTATTTTTGTGTATACATGAAAGTGGATACATACATCACAGACACTTTATTAGATTTGCTGAATCGTAAGTTCCAAAAAGAAATAATTTTGTACCATAGTCTAGATTTGTTGTTTTTTTCTGTGGTACTTCTCAGTACTTGAGGCTTATTGAATGACTCAGTAGACAGAGAAAAGTAGCACAGTGAACTGTTTTATATGCTTCCAAATAAATAAAAATAAAAATAAATTAAATTTATTGTTTTAAATAAATTAAAAATAATAAACTGCCAAAATAAATAAAAAATAATAACATACAACAAAATAATATATAATGATAATTTTAAGAATTCCACCAGTGTTGCGCCTCATTTTCTATTGTAGAGGTGTGAAGTACACTAAGTTTTACTTTACTCTGCAAAGGTTATCTTGACATGCTACAAACCATTTGGCCCTTAGATACTTCCCTGTGACAGTGGGCCCTGGTACTTTGTGGCTGCATCAAGAAATCTCTTATTCACATGCTTTAATACATTACTTACTACTTTCTGGTCATCACAACCACTTAGCATTATGTTACCCATGTAGTGGACTGATTTGATAATATGTAAAATGCCAAGCTGTGAAAGTGTATTACTGGATTTATTAAAAAACAACAAAAAAATTCTTCTCATGGCCTTTAAAATTACCATTAAGAAAACATAAGATTCACATCCACAACGGTATACCAGGTGCCATGGTGCATGTTGGCTTCTTTCTACAAAAATATTACATTAAAAACAGAAGCTGCATTCAAAGTTACCATTTGATGAAATTTACAAAAATCCAGTGTCCTACTAAACAATTCTCCCAGTTTCTGCACAGACACACAGGCAAGCTAAATGTGGATGTGGTAAGTGTCAATATCCATGGCAGTTTTTAAGTCCTGGATGTGGGGAATCACTCTCTAGAATGCCCTCCATGTTGGGTTATTGCTGTGGTTTACTATCCTGGAATGGAGTGGGAGTTCTATGTGATTCCAAAGATCTCTTTCTACAGAGACTTAAGCTAGCTCCCATAGGAGATAGGGATCCGTGTAGAAATGTTGCCATTTGCCAAGAATATCTATTTAATTATATATTTAAGAACCTGGGAAATAACCATTACATTGAGTGGAACAACCATGTTCATTGAGTTGAGATTAGGCTACACATCCCCTCACACACAAAAGCCTTCCATTTTAATCGTGAACTGGGATAGCATTTTTCATTCCTCAGAAATTAACATCAACTCAGAATCAGTAATCCCCGAATAGCCTTGCTACTTCATTTCACATGTTAAGCCTGGCTTAACATTTCAAATTTATTCTAGTATATGACTGCATATTTCTTTAAAAAGCATTGGAAGAAGATTTAGTTAATTAAGTTGTAGCAGTAATACAGTCATTCCTCAAGGAACCTAGGTTTGCTTTAATAAAAAAACCCTGGTACACATAGGTACAGACACTGCATGCAGCTCTGCTGCAGAAACTCATCAAATTTTTGATCAACCAATCTTTAAGATTTTCTTTTATTGATCAAACAATATTGTTGTAGGCTATGAATCTATTTAAATTCTGCAGAAAGTGTGACCAAATAGCCACAGACAAAAATCCCTGTGGATGCAATGTGATTATTGATGTGCCCCTGCTTCCACTTATGATAGTCACCCATTTTGCCCTTGCCAGTAAAGTGATGCCATGATACTACACCATGGTCCTCATTCTCATTCTAATCAGGGAGCTTACTCATGATGATAATTTCCATAATCGTATCTAGCCTACACAGGAGATCAAGAAGAGTATTTTAAGAATGAAGGTGCTGGTTTCCGTTTCTGGACAAGATGACAAGCAGGGATACAATCTATTTTCTCAATTTAAAAAAAAATGGCAAAGTATAGAAAAACATATTTTTTATACATTAAACATCAGGAAGGACTGTTATCCCTGAGAGAGGAAAAACAAACAGCTTGCCTGAAAAGAGGCTCCAGAATGTGGCAAAAGCCTGGAGAATGCAGCTGGAGTCTGGGAGTCACTCTAAACTGAGGAGACAGAGCAGGAAGACAAGGGAGGCCAAGACGGCAAATGTTCACAGGGCATAGAAGCAGAGGAAAGAGATGCAGAATGAGGAAGAAAGTGCCATAAATCTACAATGGTTCCCTCCCCTACCTTTAGCTGAAAAATGATCAGCATATCACACATGTGTAAGGAAACTTCCAGAGGTATTGAATCAACCAAAAGAAAATAAGCGAACAAGTCCCAAGATTTACACAGGGCTGGAAATAGTCTGGGCTGAAAATACTTCATACTCCTCTGAGCCAGCAAGATCTTGTAACTCCCAGGATGATGGTGGCTTACTCAGCAGAACATTATCTCAGTAAAGGGGCAAAATTGTCTCTACATTAAAGACTGTGCTTGTCCTGCATAATGAAAGCTTAAAAGCACATCTTAAACGAATTGAACCATTTTTAAGTAACTCAATTGTACCCTTGTAATGACAGGAGTGATGTTATAGAATTTGGCTTTCTGAAGGCAATAGAACAATGGGACTGAAAAAATAACAGAGGCCAGGTGGGGTTTCTTAATTATTAGAGGTTAAGGAGAAGGTTGCATTATTGCAATAATTGGTGATTTTATAACAACCAGCAGGGTGAGTGGCAGCCAAAACTTGTATAGCCTTTTCCCATTCCCAAATTCTAAAATCATTTCCCCATTTTTAGGTATTTGTTATAGCAGTACCCCATTTCCAGGTCCCTAAATCTAGTATTACTTCTCAATTACTTCTGTAACAACTTACCGCAAACCTAGTGACTTAAAAACAAGCAAATTTATTATCTTAAAGTTTTGGAGTTAGGCATATGAAATAGTACTCACCAAGCTAAAATTAGTATCAGCAGGGCTGCATTCCTTCTAAAGGCTCTCGGGGTAGAGCCATTTTCTTTTTTTTTCTTTTTCTTTTTCGTTTTTTTCCAGCTCCTAGAGACCTCCCACACTGCTTGGTTCATGGCCCAATTTCCTCATATTTAAACTCAGCAACATAAACCCAAGTTCTTCTCACACTGTTATCTCTCTGGTTCTCTTTCTCCTTCTTTCCTCCATTTCTAAGGACCCTTAGTATTATATTGGGCCCATCCATATACAATTCTGTATAACATTACTATGTGAGGATCAACTAATTGGTATTATTAATTCCATCTGCAACCTTAATTTTCTTTTGTAATTTAATCTGTTCACAGGTTGGGGGAATTAAGACATCGAAATTGCTGAGGGTTTGTTTTTCTGCCTATGGCATGTGGTAAGATCATAGTAGAGAAAGTCAGATGTTTCAGATCCAGAACACAGAAAGAGCAATAATTTCCTTTTCTTCTGACTTTTTATTCTACAGGGATCATAGCTGATTGAATGGTGTCCACCCATTGAGGGCAGATCTTTCCAACTCAATCTACTGACTCACAAGACAACTTCCTCTAGAGACACTTTCACAGATACACCAAGAGAAGCCCAATCATTCTGATCAAAAGCAAAACACCTGGGTTTCTCTTTAGGCAGAAGAGGGATGGGACTCAGTGCCACTGAAGCACTGATGATAATGGAATGATTTAGAATAAATAATGATTTACTAGCTATCTGAATATTCCTAAATTCACTCACAATGACACATGAAATCAACCATCACACACAGTTTTCACAATAAGAGGGCTATAACCATATTATTTAAAATATCTAAAAAACCTATAATATGACATTTGAATATGACATATTGGCATGATCTCATGCTATGGTATAAAGATATAAATACAGATTTTTATCTCTGTCCACTGGTAGGGCTTATATGCAATGTAATCTAGTACTGCCTGGTACACGTGTCTTTCTGCTCAAAAGACTGGTTGTTCCTTGGAGAAATGTTTGATTCTACGGCTGAAGCAGGGAAAGATAAAAGGTAAGCTTAAGACATCTTTCCTGTAAAGTAAAAAAGTGCCCAAATAAAAATGAGGTCACGTCAAAAGGACATGGGCAAGTTTGAGTAGTCTCCCACTGGTCAAACTACAGAATCTTTTCTACAGGATGCTCCTGTAAGAATATCCCTGTAGGACTACTGATGGCAAGCAAAATTACAATCTATTGGAATCATGAAGCATGACTCCCTGGAAAATGTCATTTAATCTCAGTAACCATCTGAATATAAAATTAAGATGTTTTAAAATCTAAACACTCCCAACAGGTGAGATAACTAATCTCTAATCCATCTCTACTCCTGAGCTAAAAGTAGGTCCATTATGAGAAAGACTTGCCTGAGGACATTGCTAACCCTCTTTCTGCTTTAGCTATAGCTTTTAAATGATTATATCCTTGAAATTATTAGCTAAGCTTGAGATTGGTTAACAGCTCAGGTTTATGCAGGTATATGATCCTTTATGGTCTCATAAATGATTCTGGCCTTCTTCATAAATGATAATCAAAATTATTGAATAAAAAGTTTATTGGGAACAGGAAAGTCACAGAGATTCAAAGTATCACCTTGCATATTTCTTAGTACTTACAATACCACGACATTCTACAAGAAGATTGATGTAGATTTCTTAGAATAGTTAATGTTATAAATATTTTTTAATTAAAAAAAAAACAAAAAGAACTAACAGTGATGGGGTATATAAATAACTTACAAAATAACCTCTTAAAACATAAGGAATACATGTAATCACTTTATTTATATTTATTTACTCCAAAACCTTTTCATAGACATGGCAAGAATTCAACATATATTTGCTAAATTTCTCTATAAGTAAGGTGGGTATCTTTTAAACCATTCAGCCTGTGGCCTTAAGTAGAGGCCAAGGAGAAAGACACAGACAATGATTAGTGTTTGGACTTTGTTACAAATCACATCAGAACTATAATTCATTCTTAATAGAAAACTCAACTATAGTTAGCTTAAAATACCTGCTGTTTAGGAACTAGTAAAGGACACTGGTTTAGTACTACTAATGTAAAAAGGCTAACAATACATTGTTAAAATGACTGAATTAGTTTGGTACATCACATATAACCTCTTTTTCTTATGACAACACCTTGATATAGAAAGTGATTAATGTTTATTTGTAAAAAACGTGGGATGGTCTATCATAGTACATCAAATATATTACAAATGTAACTGGTTAATTCCTTATGAAACTTGTCCATTATAGTAGTAAATAGCAAAAAGAGAATGCAAAGTAAATTTGTTGGATTTAATGCTTTCTCATATTTTCTGTTTGTGACTTGAGTTTGTCAGAGCATCAGCTGACTGTCACTGCAGACTTTTGCTGCCTCCTCATTTTCTGTGAGAACATGTAGCTAGCCCTTAACATCTTCTGAAAAGTTTCACCAGGGCCACTATTCCTCTACTCTGAATTCTTCCTGCTCAAAGCACATAAAATTCCAAGTGTCCAGTAACTTGGAACCACATAATCTTCCACTAAGAATTAATTCTAATTGTCTCCTGACCTTTGGCACCTGTCCTTAATACAGTCAACTGTGTGACCCTGCCTGAAAGCCAAATAATCCCAGGAAACTAAATATTAATTACAATCCTCTGTTTCATATTCCTCCAAATAGTACTTGATCTGTCCCTTAACTAGTAATTGTGAAACACTTAACCTTGAAGGAACAAGGTTCATAGCAAAGACTTTACTAGATCCAGGCAATTATTAACATATGATCTTAATATTTGACCATTTACAGCAAAGATCTACAATGCTTTTTTTTTTTTTAAATCAAGAAGTTACTACCACTTCAGATACCTTTTCAGTAATCTTTAATTTAAAAATACACCTATCCTATGACTCAAAAATTCACTCTAGAAAAGATACTCTAAATAGTGAAATATATCCACCTACTGAAAGACACATGCAAGAATGTTTGTAATAACTTCATTCCTACTTGTCCCAATAGAAAATAACCCAGTTGCCTTCAACAGTAGAATGGTTGTATAAACTGTGGTACATTCATATAATTGAACATTATGCATCAACAAAAAAGAGTAATTACTGCTAAATGCAAATAGTGCATAAAAGTCAGTCATACTGATGGTGAAAAAAGCCAACACAAGGGTTCATCTGTGTGATTCTATTTTTAAGAAATAAAAGAAATAGACAAAACTGAACTATAGTACTAGAAATTAGAAATAGTTGTTCTGGGGCCTATGACTACGAAGGGACACAATGAAGCCTTTTAAAATGTTGGGAATGTTCTATAAAGTGATGACATATCACAATGAGTTATATACTTTCTGCCCTTCAGATTTTGTTTAAAAAAAAAAAAAAGAAATAGCCGAAAGGACTAGTATGTCAAACTGATAATTATTTGTTAACCAAGAAGCACTTAAAATACTTTTTGCATTAAATTTTTAGTATATGTTTAGTGATTTTAGTAAAAGGCCATATAAATGTCAATATTGATTCTTTGTGTCTGTTATGGCTTTGCAGATGTATACACCTGTAGAAGTTCACTTTAATTTTTGGGTAGTATATGAGAAAATATGCAGAGAAAGAAAGAGGAAGGAACAAAGGAAGGAAGGAAGGAAAGGAGGGAGGGAGGGAGGGAGGAAGGAAGGAAGGAAGGAAGGAGGGAGGGAGGGAGGGAAGGAAGGAAGGAAAGAGAGAAGGGAGGGAGGGAGAGAAGGAAGGAGTGAAAACTGGTAAGTCATTATTATATGACAATTCATTATGTGAAACTATACAAATATTATAACAATGAGAATAGACTATAAACACAAAGATATATTTAGGATGTTGCTTGAGCATACAACAAAAAGTGTTTAATAATTAATTCATTAAGTGATGTTTGCTTCAATGTAGTGGCATCCTTAGCCTCAGTTGAAACTCCTATTGTCTGTTGGTAAATACTCCCTGACTTGGAGACTCTAAGGAAAGGCAAAACCACATATGTATAGAAAAATTACATTCTATAGCAAAGTTTTCCAAGCCCAAGTGCTGTTCTTCTGTCTTAAGTTATCTTTGGTGCAAAAAAAATTCTTATGTGTAGTGAATTCTAGACACTTTTTTGAAGAGTGCTATAGGAGATTTTGATCTATGTTCCTTTCATGGGAGATGGGAGAAGCCTACCTCTGCTTAGCTGTCTGAAACTTCTTTAAACTTCGATCTGCATTAATGAAATGAGTTCCTTCAGTGCTTATGTTGCACCTATTTTAAAAGCACGTAATAAAAATCTACTACCTAGGCTTTATGCGAGTTACTTTATTTTAAAGGCAAAGAGATCAACTCAATTACAGTCTTGTTACTGAGATCTGCAACATAAACTCTAAAAAACCTGCACATCATCACTTCTGAACTACCCCCATGAATTTATGAATTAAGAATAAAATGATTAGGCTCCTGGTTCTTTACCAGTAACCCTGGTTTGTTTTGCATATATAATCTACTCAAAAGGCAAGAGTAGGTCTTCTTGTCAAGCAAATACTTTGCATAAAATATTATTAAGAAAGAATCTAATAAGATGTGATTGTATTCAGACTGTATTTATCTAAACTTATTTTTCTAAAGGAAATGGATCATTTTCCTAGGAGTTCACACAGCTGTAGAATTTTCTTTCCTCTTTTCTTTCTATTTTTTTTTTTTTTTTTGAATTTAGTTTTCTTGCTAGAAGCAGAGATGTTTCTGGAGGAAGGCACTAAATCAAGCTGTTAGCTCTGCCCCATTATTTTATATACTTCAGGTTGCAACTGGAAATACCTATATAGAAATTTATATGGTTGCATTAAATAACTTCAAGCTCAATGTGTTTCTTCAAGGATGAACTAAATGTTCGTATGCAGCTTGTACTTAATAGTCAAGCAGAAGCACACTGAAGCTACTTAAAGGGTGAGAAAGGGCTGAGATCTATAGTTTTCAGTGCTTGAACTGAAAGTTTTAGTGATGACAAAAAAAAATGTCCTCTTAAACACATTGCTTTTTATGGCCTAATTTTTCTGGGAGCTGTATTGATCAAAAGTATTTTGGCAGCTGAAACTGGACAACAGAATAATGTCCAAGTTCTTACATGCAGCCAAATAATAGCCCGATGTAGTAAATGAAAAACAAGACAAAGAACCCCTAGTAGAGCACATGAAATATAGTATTATAGAATATTAAATCTACTACAGATAGCCAGTAGCATTTAAGCAATATTAAAATAAAAAATTTGAAGCTAAAAACTGGGAAACATTAATTTATTTCTTACTAATGCTTTCCTAAGGGATAGCTCCAAGACCCGATGGGGATTTATTTTTAAATAATATTACTTTTCCACTAAGTGACTTTGCTTCATCCAAATTATATAAGAAAGAATACTTGAAAAAAAAGTGTTTGCGGAAATGGAAATCTTCACAAAATCTTTCTGAAAATGTTCTAAACTGATACCATGATTTTAAAATGGTCTATGTATTAAAGCAATTTTAAGATATGATGAAGGCAAACACTTAATGTACATTTTCTGAAATGGGTGACAGAAAGTTTCTGAGCTCATGCTGGCACTTCATTAATTCTGGAAATCCATTGTAATTGCTGAAGCCAAAAGTACAAATGAAATCTCTGTAAAGTCAATATAAATAAAAGTATATCTCCTACAGTGTACAAGAGCAATTTACATCACCCAAATATTTTTAAAAACATCATGGCTTACTGAATTTATGAAGTCAATGCATTTGTTTTGATAGGAGAGAATATCCTCATAGGGAGCCTAGAGAGAATTCTTTTATCATTGCATGTAAACGTAAATGTAGGTGATCTGTAAGATGATTTGTCATATAAGCGTTTTCTCATATTTGAAGCTTTAACTCAAATCCCAACCCTATTTCCAAATACAGTCTTCTCTGTTGTTGCAATAATATTAAGCTTTCTGAAAATATCATGTAATGTGTTGATATTTATCTAAATTTCCATAGCATCTATGCTTCAACTTCTACTCACAGAACTTACTTTCTATATAAGCTTTGCAAGATCAAGCCTAAATTTACCATGATAAGTTATTATTTTAAAAATCATCCTGATTATTAACATTTACAAATCTCTAGTCAAGGTTACTAACTTATTAGTGACAATTTAAGTTAAACATATAGAGGATATGCTGTTAAAGTGACGTTTAATATTGTTATTTGCATCATATATACATATTTATAAACTAACATATATAGTAGAAGAAATGATACTTTTAACTTTGCATTTCCATGATATTAATGGAATCTTTGAAATAAAACTTGCAGCACTTTTGTGCTGTTAAATATCCAATATTCATAATTTATAGTAACTTGATTCAGACTGCAAAAGTTCTATTTTATATTATTCATGTTATGAATTCCGAGAAAACGAAACATAAAAGAAAAATTGCATGACTGTTTAGCGCATAAGACAGAATACATTATTGTGAGGATTTAGTTTGGTTTGTTCACAAACAGTACTCATTATAAGTGGTTGTTTTCTATTTGCTACATCAGAAGCAAATGAATTTTAAATGCATAACATTTAACATTTAGAATACTGCTTCCTATATGCTACATGTTCTTAAACAAAATTACCTTTCAAAGTATTTGCATTATTTGTATAATTGGTCAACTTTTGTTGCATATATATTTCAGTGACTCATTTTCCTGGTTCCCTGGTACAACTGGCAAGGAAATTTTTAAATGTATCAGTGTCTGGTCACCAAAGATCCTAACTAAATCAGTGTAAGGCTAGAGACAGCATGGCTACCTTAAAAATAACTTCTAAGGTGATGCTAGTGCAGGATTGAAAACTCTTGGGAACTGCAATAAATTGAATTTACCCATACTCCACATAAACATTATTCATTTCTCAAAATTCTCACCATTAAACATAAGCACAAAAATGAAGATAAAATTTTATTAGGAGCCTCATGATTTAGTTATTCACTTTTACACAAGCTATCTGTTATCAACTGTTTTTTTTTTCTTTCCATTGTTTCTGCCACTTTTCTGGAACTTTGTCAGTTGCTGGTCCTGTTTCATGACTACCATTGACATCATATGTAATATATCCAGGTAAAAATTAAGATTTTTTTGGATGTACGAGATGCAACTTACTAATTTTGTCCATTGGTTACCAATCTTTTGATTTTTGTAATCAGCATGAGGTCTACCTGGTGACTTTCCTTTTAACTTAGCCTTAAAAATTAAAACAAAGGAATTTTAACTTATAAAACTCAGAAATTACTATATTTGGCGTAGAATATTACAAATTGAGACAAATATACATACAGAAACACTGACTTCTATATTGTGGATTTCAATTTTCTGATATTGTGGATCTATTAATTGAATGAATATTGCTTCTTAATTATGACACCTCATTATTATTACCACTATTATAAAAATACAAATACATATATATTCAGTGCCCTTTGTATAGCATGACTTGTTTTTATATGTAGAATATGAATTTAATGTATACAATAATCTTCCAAACAACTGTATACAAATTTATAATTATAAATAATTCAATATAAATTAGATACTATTATTCTTATTTCTCAAAGATGAAGATTACATACAAAGAAGTCATAATTTGCCTAAGTCCAATCAGCTCATAAGAGATGGGACTGGAAATTGAAGCCCAACAACTGGACTCAAGTCTGAAACCTTTAGCCTGCAGACTGTTGTACTTTGTGCATAATCTTCTTAGCACTTTATGTTGTACTTCTAATAAAACTATAATATAAAAAAGGAAACTGAGAATTAAAGAACTTAAGAAACTTTCAAAGGTAAAACAGCAAATAAAAGACAAAGCCTAGATTTCTGCCAACATATGAAAGACTCTAAATTCCATTGCACTTTCTACCCACCATGTGTACATTAGGTGATAAATATTCATTAAAATTGATTAAATATGCTTTCTAAGTTACAACTTTCTGAAAATAAAATCATTTTTTAAAATGATCTATTGCCTAAGATATGCATATTTGTCTATTCTTTGATGTCACATGATTATGGCTATGTCTTGACAAAGAGTCTTGCAAGTTTAAAAATTAAGATAAAATTTGATGTAAAATATAAAGATATTAATTCATTCACTTTAAATCACAACATCCAGAAGTCAAATGTTTCTGATTAAAAGTAATGGCAAAAACTCCAATTACTTTTGCAAAAATTTAATGAATGTCTTTCCTGAAACAAAAATGAAGGCTTAGCCTGGCATTGTGGCATGTAGTCCCAGCTGTTTGGGAGGCTGAGGTGGGAGGAATGCATGAACCTGGGAGGCAGAGGTTGCAGTGAGCCAAGATCATGCCACTGTACTCTAGCCTGGGTGACAGAGCAAGACCCTGTCTCAAAAAAATGAGAGAATGCAAGCTCATCTGAATTTCATACTAATGGTAAGATGTTGTTTTGTAGACTTTGACATAAAACCATTTACAGTGGAAATAATTCTCTATTGTCTAGCATATCTATATACAAAAAGTTAAACCGTAGTGTTTATGTGTGCATATGTGAAACTATAGTACAATAAGGTAATGATTACATTCCACTTTTCTTTCGAAATAAAACATTATTAACTCTTACTTAAATTGCATAACCTATTGTTACGACATATTGAGTTCACATTATTAAAGAAGGATTCAACAAAACATAATGGGAATAGCATTTGGAAAAATGGTGCTACTTCCAATAAAAACACATGTCACATCAACCCAGAACCAATTCTGATCACACAGTTAAAATAATTGTTACAACATGTAACATTCTCATTTCCACAATGCTACTTTTGCTATTAAGTTTACCTCCTACTCTGTTGGGATCTGCCCTAACTCAAATCTGTCTAATTAGCAAATGGCCCTTCCTTCCACCTAGTTGCTCAAGTCAGAAACCTAGGGTCATCCTTAACTCTCATGTCTTTCAGCTCACATCACATCAATCACCATATTTTGTTGACTTTATCTCCTTTACACTTTAAATCTTTCCCCTTCTGCCATTTCAATGTTATTATCCTGATATAGACTTCCACTTCCTTTACCTGAATTAATGGGCAGTCTCTTAAAGAGTATGTCTGCCTCAAAAAGCACTCTGTTATCATTTCTTTATTATGCAGCCAGAGTGAGCTGTCCTCAATCATTTTTATGTCTCCCCTCAATTAAAACCATTGATTTCTCACCATTGTCAAGATAATATTAACAACATTAGCATAGCAGTGCTTTTCGCATCTGTAGGTCTCAACTGTTGGTAGTGCCACTTCCCTAGACTAGATCTGGAAAAGTGTAGGAGTATTTTTGCATCTCACAATGCCTAGGAGCAAAAGTGGCATCTACTTTGTAGAAGTCAAGGATGCTAATGATTCTGTTATGCATAAAACAATACTGTAAAATGAAGAATTATCAACTTGAAAAGCTAATAGTGTTACCATCGAGAAATATCAAGGTCTTGATCATGATCACCTTCTCACTTCAGCTTTATTTCTTCGCATTTACCCTAAATAATCCTAATACACACACACACACACACACACACACACACACACACACACACGCCAATCATACTACACACAATCATACACATAGTGATCCAGATTTTTCAGACTGTTTTAGTTCTCTAAATATACCACATGTATAGGTTTTCAATAACATCCTGTTTTTAGGACTACTGTATCACTTATTATCAGGACCATTTTCTCGACTATATTAGGATTAGAAAACTCCTCACCGCTAATGGAGTCACAGTACTCAAAACAGTAGTTTTCACTGAGTGAGAGCACTTAATAAATGTTTGTAAGTTGAAGAAACGAATTTATCTGTCCATTTTGTGGGTCAGTTTTACCTTCTATTACTTACCAAAATATAGGAAATATCTTCCTCATTTTGGAAGTTATAAAATTACCAATTATAGCCTCAATGGGTGTTTGACTAGGATGAATCTACGAACATTAATGAACATTATTGGTTCATGTAGTTTTGATGCCTTCTTTGTAAATACGATCAGTTTTAGTTCAACAGGTTAGGTAATTGGTAATTAATTGTATTAGGTAATTGGTAATTTAATATTTTTTCAAAAATAAGTTGACAAAAATTAAATATATTTGTCATATACATGATGTTTTAAAATATGTGTACATTACTGTGGAATGGCTAAATCAAAATAATTGATATATTCATTACCTCACATATCATTTTTTATGGAGTGATCACTTAAAATCTGCCATTTTAGTCATTTTAACAAATTTAATTTCATACCTATGGCATTGTGATAAAACAGAAAATTGAGAAAATAAGCACATTGTTAATGAACAAATTCCTTGTGTATTCCTTTTCAAAGCACTGAGGTTTGAGTCGACAAGAAACAGAGGGAAAACATATTGCCCCTGGCGCCACTGAGCTTAGATTAAGCTGAGATTGTAAATATATAGAATATTATAATTAAAGCCATAGTTTACATTAGGGTTTGCTCTTTGTATGGTACCAGTCGGTAGGTTTTGACAAATAATGTCATGTATGCACCATGGCCTACACAGTATACTCACTATCATACAGCGTAATTTCACCACCTTTACCACTCCCTGGGCTCTCCCTATTCATCCCTTCCTCCATGCCCCTTAACCCTCGAAAACCACTAATCTTTCTATTGCCTCTGTAGTTTTCCAATTCAAGAATGTCATGTAATTGGAGTCAGACAGTTAGACTGGTTTATTTTATAATATGTGTTTAAGGATCCACTATGTCTTTTTGTGGCATGATAGCTTATTTCTTTATATTGTTGAATAATATTCCATTGTATGGATGTAACAATTTATCCATTCACCTATGGAAGGATATCTTGAATGTTTCCTATTTTGAACAATTATGAATAAATCTGCCTCTCCTGTGTAAAATAATTCCAAATAATTTTTGTAGCAAATCTTCCCTCAAATAAGTTGAGCCTAACTCCTCACTTCTTAAGAGAAGACTATGTATGCATAGTGACTTCCTTTTTAATAGTATAGTGTGGAAAAGGGAAATAAAAAGAAGTCTAATATAAAATATGACATACCCTTATTGTTTTCCATTTTTCATTACAGTTGTCCAAAGCCTTTATATTCAGTATCCATGACATTCCTTGGTGGTAGTTTCCGAGGTGAGGGGGAAATGAAGAATTTGGTTATGATATGTAAGTTAAATGTGCTGCTGACTTCACAGATATTTAAATTTGTAGCTTTTATATGTTTATACATTTATATGAGAGTAAATAAGCCACTTAGCTTTTCACTTGATTCCTAGCTATGAGATTTACTGACTTTCTATTGTCCTGCTCACGAGTCTCTGCTCATGAGTCTCTGAGCATTTGTATCATTTGTATCATTTTCTTCAGCCTTTGTTTTAGTTTGTTGTGCTAATGCCATACCACATACTTAATTCACTAATTTTTGTATCCCTTTTTTAAGATATAATCTTGTTCCTTTTGGGTCAATTTTTATGTCATATATTCTGCTATTTTTATATCCTCTATTCCAAAATGTTTTATGAAATAATACTGATTGTGTGGAGATGTGAGCTTTTCATTTTCTATTTTGTTGTTTCTTTTTAATTAATCATAAAATGTACTTTAAGAATTGAGCTTGTCTTTTTTCAATGTACATGTAGAAAGTAGGTACATTGATATGGTTTGGCTGTGTCCCCTCCTAAATATCATCTTCAGTTGTAGTTCCCATAATCCACACAACTTGTGAGAGGGACTTAGTGGGAGGTAATTCAATCATGAGGGCAATTACCCCCATGCTGCTGTTCTAATGATAGTGAGTGAGTTCTTGTGAGTTCTCATTAAATCCGATGGTTTTGTAAGTGGCTTTTCACCCTTTTGCTTGACACTTCTCCTTGTTGCAGCCATGTGAAGAAGGACATATTTGCTTCCCCTTCTGCTATAATTGTAAGTTTCCTGAGGCCTCCTCAGTCATGCTGAACTGTGAGTCAATTAAACCTCTTTCCTTCATAACTTACCCAGTCTCAAGTATGTCTTTATTACCAGCATGAGAACACGCTGCTACATACATTCTCTATGCTCAGGGTAGAGACTCGGTGTATACAAATAGCTCTACCACTTTAATTATTTTATTAAGTCTTTTCTTCCCCAAACCTTCTTGTTCTTGATCTTTGCATGACTCCCTTTTCCAGGAGAATAGCAAAGTTGCTATCAGCACTTGGAATTTATGGAGCAACCAACCATGCGACATTAAGTGCCCATGGAGCTAGAATAGCTCATCTTGGGCTGTGACCAAAACAGCTCAACATAGGCTGTGTTTTATCAGAAACACCAAGTCATAGGTTCAAGTGAGTAAAACAGAAATCCATTTATCCTAAGATTAACATGATATATCTGAAATAAAACACTAGAAAGATAAAAGATCACAAAAATACAAAATAATCAGGTAGCCCTCCCCCACAATCCATCATTTACTGTCATTGTACTCTTCACAGGTACACAGGTATGCTCAAATGGTGGGTCTCTTTCTTTCTGTGAAACTAGGGGTAAAGACTTCTGGTTGTTTCATGAATGGGTCATCTCAGCATGATGGTGCAAGCTGGAAACAGATGATAACTTCACATCTGCCCCATTCGGAGTTTCCCTAGAAGTGTTGAAGCCAAATCCTCCCAAGGCAGTGCAGCTGTTAAAATTCTCATGGGGGCCAGGCGCGGTGGCTCACGCCTGTAATCCCAGCACTTTGGGAGGCCTAGGCGGGTGGATCACGAGGTCAAGAGATCGAGACCATCCTGGTCAACATGGTGAAACCCCGTCTCTACTAAAAATACAAAAACTCAGCTGGGCATGGTGGCGCATGCCTGTAATCCCAGCTACTCAGGAGGCTTAGGCAGGAGAATTGCCTGAATCCAGGAGGCGGAGGTTGCGGTGAGCCGAGATCGCGCCATTGCACTCCAGCCTGGGCAACAAGAGCGAAACTCCGTCTCAAAAAAAAAAAAAAAAAAAAAAAATTATCATGGGAGGGATTAAGCTCCAATTCCTGGAGAAAGGATGATTCAATTATGTATGGATATATTTTAAAACCACTACCATAAATAATCACAATTTGGGAAAAAATATTTTGAGGCTATGCATATATCCTGTTTCCTTTTAAGGAATCTACCACTAATTCTAGCATTCATCAGTGAATATTGCCTGCAATAAATATTACTGCAATATTATAATGGTGATTTTCTATATTCCTTATTCTTTCTATAGTTTTATTAATTGGAATCATTTTGTAATGTACAATGTTCCCTCCTCCCATGTATTTATTCATTCAATCATTTATATCTCTATACATTAAGTATTCATTTTATTTGGGGTTTGTCAATCCATAGTCAAAGTGTTTATATTGGTGCTCAAATTTGTCTGACTTTGATTATTGAAGCTGTTTATGTTTCACTCCTGAGTTCATTTGATAGGCTTTCTAGGTTTTTTGTTTTGGTTTGGTTTGTTTATTGGCCCTTTTTCTTTCTGGCAACACAAAATGCTCTAAGACTCATTTTACACTTTTTTTCGGCACCAAGTCTAGATGCAGATATTTCTTCAAAAAGCTGTAGCTTCTTTGATTGGAGAAATATATTTTGAAATTAAGATTTAGTTGCCTGGTGTGACCCTAGCTATCAAGGTGTCAGTTTTGAGGTCCTTTTAGCTGAGAATTAGGGCATATATACAAGCATACTAATCCATTTAAACACACTTATTTATACTTGTTACTTAGCTCTCTATCTGGAATGTATTAACAGAAATGTGAATTCACACTATTTCTGAATCAATTCCAGCAACACAGAGTTCACTGCAGCATTCACCTCTCTATATTTCTCAGACACCTGGCTCTCATTATTTATAATACATTTATGTTTATTACCAAAGAAGAATAGAGGTAAAGTAGTTGGAGAATTGCAAATCAATACCCTTGAGAGACAGAAATTTACCAAAGTACAGTGGTTTTTTTTACAGTTATTTTTAATTTTAGTCTTATTCAGTCAAAACAGTTTTACAAAGCTTTTTTTAGTGCCTTCCTTATCAGATCCTTCACATTTTTTTATAATTAATTTTTTAATGAGCAAATTTCTCCTATTTAAGATATAGACCACAATGCTAAGAACCTTATAAGAGAAACATCTTAACTAACAGGATTGAAATATGAAAAAATCATAGAACAAACTCATAAACTGTGACCAAAAGAACACTGTTTCTATCCTAATATCAGAGAAAACTAGACTTCAAGGCAAGAAATTGTGCCAGAAATACATTTTTGTTATGGCAAACATTAGTAACATGAAGATAAAATTATAAATTGCTATGTACCTAAAAGGACAATTTTATAAGCTATTTTTATTTTTTAAAATTTTTTCTTTTTTTATTATCATAATTTAAGTCTGGAGTACATGTGCAGAACACGCAGGTTTGTTACATAGGTATACACGTGCCATAGTGATTTGCTGCATCCATATCCCCATCATCTACATTAGGTATTTCTCCTAACGTTGGCCCTCCCCAATCCCCCACCCACTGCTATCCCTCCATTAGGCCCCCTAGCACCCAGCAGGCCCTGGTGTGTGATGTTGCCCTCCCTGCGTCCATGTGTTCTCATTGTTCAACACCCACTTATGAGTGAGAACATGTGGAGTTTGGTTTTCTGTTCTTGTGTCAGTTTGCTGAGAATGACGGTTTTCAGATTCATCCATGTCCATGCAAAGGACATAAACTCAACCGTTGTTATGGCTGCATAGTATTTCATGCTGTATATGTGCCACATTTTCTTTATCCAGTTTTTCATTGATGGGCATTTGGGTTGTGCCACAATAAACATATGTGCACATGTGTCTTTATAATTGAATGTTTTACAATACTTTGGGTATATACCCAGCAATGGGATTGCTGGGTCAAATGGTATTTCTGGTTCTAGATCCTTGAGGAATTGCCACACTGTCTTCCACAATGGTTGAACTAATTTACACTCCCACCAACAGTGTAAATATAACCCTATTTCTCCACATCCTCTCCAGCATCTGTTGTCTCCAGATTTTTTAATGAATTCTAAGTGTCATGAGATGGTATCTCTGTGTGGTTTTGATTTGCATTTCTCTAATGACCAGAGATGATGAGCGTTTTTCTTTGTTTTTTTTTTTTTTTTTTTTCTTTTTTTCTTGGTGAAAAGATATACATATATTTAGAATTAGCCAGCTGGACTCAGTTTAGATGATACCAATTTTGTTGGCAACATCCAAAGCATCGTAATCACGAGCCAGTCGAACATATGCCTTCTTCTCTCCACCAGGCCGAATCAGGGTGTTGACCTTGGCCACATCAATGTCACAGAGCTTTTTCACAGCCTGTTTGATCTGGTGCTTATTGGCTTTAACATCCACAATGAACACAAGTGTGTTGTTGTCTTCTATCTTCTTCATGGCAGACTCAGTGGTCCCCGGAAACTTGATGATAGCATAGTGGTCAAGTTTGTTTCTCCTGAGGGCGCTCTTCAGAGGATATTTGGGCTGCCTCCGGAGTCGCAGTGTCTTGGGCCGGCGGAAGGTAGGTGACGTGCAGATCTTCTTTTTTTTGTGGCTGTGGACACCTTTCAACACTGCCTTCTTGGCCTTTAAAACCTTCACTTTGGCTTCGGCTTTAGGAGGGGCAGGAGCTACCCTCTTCGCTTTTGGCATCATCTTGTGAAAAGGATGAGCATTTTTCATATGTTCGTTGGCCTCACATATGTCTTCTTTTGAAAAGGGTCTTTTCATGTCCTTCACTCACTTTTGAATGGGTTTGTTTGTTTTTTTCCTGTAAATCTGTTTTAGTTCTTTGAAGATTCTGATATTAGCCTTTTGTCAGATGGGTAGATTGCAAAAATTTTCTCCCATTCTGTTGGTTGCTGGTTCACTCTAATGATGGTTTCTTTTGCTGTACAGAAGCTCTGGAGTTTAGTTAGATCCCATTTGTCTATTTTGGCTTTCATTGCCAATGCTTTTGATGTTTTAGTCATGAAGTCCTTGCCTATGCCTATGTCCTTAGTGGTTTTGCCTAGATTTTCTTCTAGGGTTTTAATGGTGTTAGGTCTTATGTTTAAGTCTTTAAACCATCTGGAGTTAATTTTAGTGTAAGGTGTCAGGAAGGGGTCCAGTTTCTGTTTTCTGCACATGGCTAGCCAGTTATTCCAAAACCATTTATTAAACAGGGAATCCTTTCCACATTGCTTGTTTTTGTCAGGTTTGTCAAAGATCAGATGGTTGTAGACGTGTGGCATTAGCTCCAAGGCCTCTGCTCTGTTCCACTGGTCTATATCTCTGTTTTGCTACCAGAACCATGCTGTTTTGACTACTGTAGACTTATAGTATACTTTGAAGTCAAATAATGTTATGCCTCCAGCTTGGTTCTTTTTGCTTAGGATTGTCTTGGCTATGCAGGCTGTCTTTTGGTTCCATATGAAGTTTAAGGTGTTCTTTTCCAGTTCTGTGAAGAGGGTTACAGGTAGCATGATGGGGATAGCTTTGAATTTATAATATACTTTGGGCAGTATGGCCATTTTCACAGTATTGATTCTTCTTCACCATGGCATGAAATGTTTTTCCATCTATTTGTGTCTTCTCTTACTTCCTTGAGCAGTGGTTTGTACTTCTCCTTTAAGAGGTCATTCACATCCTTTGTTAGTTGTATTTCTAGGTATTTCATTCTCTTTGTAGCAATTGTGAATGGGAGTTCACTCACGATTTGGCTCTATATTTGTCTGTTATTGGTGTATAGGAATGCTTGTGATTTTTGCACATTGATTATGTATCCTGAGACTTTGCTGAACTTGCTTATCAGCTTAAGGAGATTTTGGGCTGAGATGATGTGGTCTTCTAAATAGACAATCATGTCATCTGCAAATGGAGACAATTTGACTTCCTCTTTTACTCATTGAATACGCTTTATTTCTTTTTCTTGCTTCATTGCCCTGGCCAGAACTTCCAATACTATGTTGAATAGCAGTGGTAAGAGAGGGCCTCTTTGTCCTTTGCTGGCTTTCAAAGGGAATGCTTCTGGGTTTTGTCCATTCAATATGATATTGGCTGTGGATTTGTTGAAAATAGATTTTATTTTTTTGAGATACATTCCATCAATACCTAGTTTAGAGTTTTTACCATAAAGGGCTGTTGAATTTTGTCAAAGGCCTTTTCTGCATCTATTGAGACAATCATGTGTTTTTTTGTCTTTAGTTGTTTATGTGGTGAATTACATTTATAGATTTGCATATATTGAAGCAGCCTTGCATCCCATGGTTAAAGCCAAATTGATCATCATGGATAAGCTTTTTTGATGTGTTGTTGGATTTGGTTTGCCAGTATTTTATTGAAGATTTTCACATCAATGTTCACCATGTATATTGGCCTGAAATTTTCTTTTTTAGTTGTGTCTCTGCAAGGTTTTGGTATCAGGATGATGTTGGTCTCATAAAATGAGTTAGGGAGGATTCCCTCTTTTTGTATTGTTTGAAATAGTTTCAGAAGGAATGGTACCTGCTCCTCTTTGTATCTCTGGTAGAAGTCATCTGTGAACCCATCTGGGCCTGGACTTTTTTTGGCTGGTAGGCTTGTAATTGCTTCCTTAACTTCAGACCTTGTTATTGGTCTGTTCAGAGATTCAACTTCTTCCTGGTTTAGTCTTGGGAGGATGTAAGTGTCCAGGAATTTATCCATTTCTTCTAGATTTACTGGTTTATTTGCACAGAGGTGTTTTTAGTAATCCCTGATGGTAGTTTGTATTTCTGTGGAATCGGTGATGATATCCCCTTTATCATTTTTATTACATTTATTCAATTCTTCTCTCTCTTCATTCTTATTTGTCTGGCTAGCAGTCAATCTATTTTGTTGATCTTTTCAAAAAACCAGCTCCTGGATTCATTGATGTTTTTGAAGGATTTTTTTGTGTCTCTATCTCCTTCAGTTCTGTTCTGATATTCATTATTTCTTGTCTTTTGCTAGCTTTTTAGTTTGTTTAATCTTGTTCCTCTAGTTCTTTTAATCATGACATTAGGGTGTAAATTTAGATCTTTCCTTGCTTCTCAGGTGGGCATTTAGTGCTATAAATTTCCCTCTACACACTGATTTAAATGTGTCCTAGACACTCTGGTACATTGTGTCTTTGTTCTCATTGGTTTCGAAGAACAGCTTTATTTCTGCCTTCATTTCATTATTTATCCAGTAGTCATTCAGGAGCAGGTTGTTCAGTTTCTAATTGCTGAGATATTTCATCACTACTAGATTTGCTTTACAAGAGCTCCTGAAGGAAGCACTAAACATGGAAAGGAACAACCAGTACCAGCCACAGTAAAAGCATACCAAATGGTAACGACCATCAACACAATGAAGAAACTACATCAACTAATGGGCAAAAAAAAACCAACTAGCATCAAAATGGCAGGATAAAATCCACACGTAACAATATTAACCTTAAATGTAAATGGGCTAAATGCCCCAATTAAAAGACACACATTGGCAAATTGTATAAAGAGTCAAGACCCATTGGTGTGCCATATTCAGGAGACCCATCTCATGTTCAAAGACACACATAGGCAGAAAATAAAGGGATGGAGGAATATTTACCAAGCAAATAGAGAGCAAAAAAAAAAAAAAAAAAAAGAAGAAGAAGAAGAAGAAGAAGAAAGTAAAAGCAGAAGTTGCAAACCTAGTATCTGATCAAACAGACTTTAAACCAACAAAGATCAAAAGAGACAAAGAAAGGCATTACATATTGGTAATGGGATCAACGCAACAAAAAGAGCTAACTATCCTAAATACATATGCACCCAATACTGGAGCACCCAGATACATAAAGGAAGTTCTTAATGACCTACAAAGAGGCTTTGACTCCCACACAATAATAGTGGGAGACTTCAACACTCCACTGTCAATATTAGACAGATCAACAAGACAGAAAATTAACAAGGAAATTCAGGAGTTGAACTCAGATCTGGACCAAGTGGACCTAGTAGACATCTACAGAACTCTCCACCCCAAATTCACAGAATATGCGTTCTTCTCAGCACCGCATGTATTCTAAAATTGACCACATAATTGGAAGTAAATCATTCTTCTGCAAATGCAAAAGAACAGAAATCGTAACAAACACTCTGTCAGACCACAGTGCAATCAAATTAGAAGTCAGGATTAAGAAACTCACTCAAAAGTTCACCTTTAATATTCAGATACAGTCGCTACAGTCTACATTTCATCTTGGATTTCCTTAACATCTGGTTGATTTTTTAAAACTGTTGATAGCAAAATTTACTTTTGCAGTTTATATTATTGTTTTGACAAATGCATAGAGCTGTGCATCCACTACCATAGTATCATATACAGCAGTTTCATCACACCAAAAAGCTTTCTGTTTTGGTCCTTTTTTCTTCTGGGTTTTGTAAGCTGTTTCTGATTCATTGTACTTACTATTTTTATTTAACATACTATATATTACTTTGCCACAGAATGTATTTGCCCTTTCGCTGTTTTCAGTTTTTTATTTATTTCTGTAATTTGGCAGGAGTAGGGGGTGCAGGAGGATACAATTTTCCTGAATTATGCCATCTCTTATTTTATGCCTTTTTGCTGTCTTCCAACCACTTATCTGAATTTCTGCATATAAATTTCTTTTCCCTCTTCCAGAGAGATGATTGTTTCACTAATTTTTAATTAATAGGGGAAACTTTCTTTTATTTCTTACCTGCAAAAAGGCAATATATTCCTGGTTCTTTTCTTTTACTAGTAAAAATGTTTTTATTTTTTATCTTCTTTTCTTTTACTATCTTTATAGAAATGCTGAGTTAGTTATTTTAAATTATTCATTATTGAAAGAATTTGGTTTATCTGTTCAACTTCCCTACATAATATTTCTCTGTGCCATTGACGGTCCAGTACAGCTTCATGTTAGGGGCTCAAAGAACCTCTTTTTTGTCAGAGGCCACAAAAGCAAACTGCTTCTTGCAAATATTATATGTGTAATGTTTAGTGAAATCTCACTGTCACTGGTCCTATGAAATAAACTGGGTTGCAGTAGCTTCTGCTCCTTCACTCCATTGCTGAAGTCCTTCAGTCTATGCTCCCTCCCTTCAAAAAGTACATTTCTGTTTTATTTGCTATCTATTTTCATATCATTTTCTTATTGTCATAGGGCCATTAATTAATTATATGATTCAATGTCTTCATATATATATGTGTGTGTGTATATATATATATATATATATATATAGTAAGTTCTAGGATACATGTGCAGAACATGCAGGTTTCTTTTATATAGGTATACTCATACCTATATAAAAAAGGTGGTTTGCTGCACCCATCAACCAGTCATCTACATTAGGGATTTCTCCTAATGCTATCCCTCCCCCAGCCCTCCACCCCACAACAGGCCCCAGTTTGTGACATCCCCTCCCTGTGTCCACGTGTTCTCATTGTTCAACTCCCACTAATGAATGGGAACGTGCAGTGCTAGATTTTCTGTTCCTGTGTTAATGTGCTGAGAATGATGCTTTCCAGCTTCATCCATGTCCCTGAAAAGAATATGAACTCATCCTTTTTTATGGCTACATATTATTCCATGGTGTGTATGTTTCACATCTCCTTTATCTACTCTACCACTGATAACAAAGACTTGAGTTGGTTCCAAGTCTTTGCTGTTGTGAATAGTGCTGCAATAAACATATGTGTGCATGTGTCTATCTGCACTTTGTGAGCCCCACTCTCGCTGATTCAACATCTGAAATATTTTCTATTTTCCAAGTTTCCCACAGACAACTCCACAGTAAACTTGGCAGACCATAATTTTACAAAAATAAAGCTTGAATCCTATTTTATATTTTTCATGTTACTGCTGAGTAACATGAACAAATAAAAACTGAGTTGATAAGTATCTGGGTTATTTCACTATTTGACTAGTATAAATAATGTTGATATGAATATTCACACAATTTTTTGTGAATTTTTTTTAGTTCTCTAAGGCATACAATCTAGGTGGGAAATTTTAAGGTTATATGTCAATTCTGTGTTTAATTTTTTTAGAGGAAGTACCAAACTATTTTCTAAGGTGGCCACATCATTTTACATTTCTACCAGCTATGTATGATGGTGTTAATTTCTATGTAACCTCTAAAATGTTTACTACAGTCCCAGCTACTTGGGAGGCTGAGGCAGAAGAATCGCTTGAACCCAGGAAGCAGAGTTTGCAGTGGGAGGAGATCATGCCACTGCACTTCAGCCTGGGTGACAGAGTGAGACTCGGTCTCAAAAAATAAAAAAGTGTTTACTACAGTCTCATGTTTATCTTAGCCATCCTACTGGGGGCAAAATTATAGTTTATTGTCCTTTAAATTTACATTTTCTAAATAAATGATGTCAGTCATCTTTCCATATTATTTTTATCCACTTGAATATCTGTTGTAGAGACATGGCTTTTCAAATTCCTTGCCCATTTTTAATTAAGCAACTTTCTAAGAAAATTGGTGAATAGTAAGAGTCATTACTTATTTTGGGTACTTGTTAGTTATTGGATGTATAATTCACCAATACTTTATACAGTTCTTTGTGTGTTTTGAGTTGTGCTTTTGATGATGTCCATAGAAGCATACTTTTAATTTTGATTGAATTCAATTATCTATTTTTTAAATTTTATTTCTTGTGATTTTGGTATAACATTTAAGAAACCATTGCAAATCCAATTTACATTTATGTTTTCTTCTAAAATTTTTACTTTTATGTCTTAAATATAGGCCTTTGAAACATTTTCATTTAATTTTGTGTATTGTAGTGAGACGGAGGTCAAACTTTATTTTTTTCATTTGTATATTTAGTTATCCTAGTAGCATTTGTTGAAAAGTCTATTCTGTCATTCACAAATGATTTTGACACCCTTGGCAAAAAATAAATGACAAAATAATAACGGTTTGTTTTTGGAGTATAAATTCTTTTCCTTGATCTGTATGTATATCCCTATTGCAGTAACACACTGTCTTGATTACTGTTCCTTTGTAGTAAGTTTTAAAATCAGGAAGTATGAATGCTCTAGATGTGTTCCTCCTTTGCAAGTTTGTTTTGGATGTTCGGGATCACTTACATTTCTATATGAATTTGGCAATAGCTTGTCAATTTCTACACAGAGGCAAGTTGGCATTTTGATAAACATCATACTTCATATAGAGATCAATTTCAGCAGTATTATTAGTGTAACAATATTGTCATCTGATCTATGAAACTGTAATATCTTTCCATTTACTTAGGTCTTCAATGCATTTATTTTCTTTTTAAGTATTTTATTCTTTTGGGTACCATTATAAATAAATTTTTTCCCTTATTTTTGTTTTTTGATTGTTTATTGTTAGTGCATAGAAGTACAATTGGCTTTTTTATATAGATCTTGTATTATATAATTTTGCTGAACTTCTATGCTGGTTCTAATAGCTTATATTTTTATGGATTTCATAGGATCTTATATTACTTATAAGATATGTTTTCTGTGAATAAAGAAAGATGTTTTTATTCCTTCCTTTTTTAATCTAGATTTTTGTTTTTTTTCTGCATGCTTGGCCTTGCTAGAACCTGCATTATGTTATTGAATGGAAGTGATACAATTGGACATCCGTCTTGTTCCTGATATTAAGTAGGAGCTTTTTAGTTTTTCACTATTAATTATAATGTTAACCTTGAGCTTTTCTATAGATTACTTTTATCATATTGAGGAATTTATTATGTCCTCACAGATTGCTCAGTATTTTTTAAACAAAAGTGTGTTGAATTTTGTCAAGTGCTTTTTCTCTATGTATTAATACAAGCATGTGGTTTTGTTTTATACTTTATTAATACAATATGGTATATTAATTAATTATCTTTTATTTAATCAACTTTTCATTCCTAGAATGATCCATTTAGTTGTACTATATAATCCTCTTCATATATTGCTGGATTCTATTTGTTGGTTCAATTAAACTTTGAACAAGGTAGGGATTAGGGGTGCTGACACCTGTGCAGTCGAAAATCCATGTGTAACTTTTGACTCCATAAACTCTAACTACTAATAGCCTACTGTTAACCAGAAGCCTCATAAAAAACATAGTTGATTAACACATATTTTGTTATATGTATTATATATGGTATTCTTAAAATAAACAATAGAGAAAACAAAATGTTATTATGAAAATCGTAATGAAGAGAAAATATATTTACTATTCATTAAGTGGAAGTAGATTATCATAAAGGTCTTTGTCCTTGTTTCTTCCAGTTGCATGAACTGAGGAGGAGAAAGGTTTGGTCTTGCTGTGTCAAGGGTGGTGAAGCCTGAAGAAAACCTGTGTGCAAATGGACCCATCTAATTCAAACTTATGTTGTTCAAGGGCCAACTGTATTTTGTAGAGAATTTTGCATCTTTGAAATTGTATATTACTCTGTAGATTTCTTGTGATGTCTTTGGCTGATTTGGATATTGGAGTAATACTGGCCTCATAAAATGAGTTTGGAGTGTTCCTTTTCTAATTTTTGGAAGATTTTCTGAAGGATATTAATATATTTTTATACATTTGGTAGCATTGACCAGTAAAGCCATCTGAACTTGGACTTTTCTTTGTAAGAAATTACTAATACAGTCCCTTTACTTGTTATTAGATTCTTCAGACTTTCTATTTTTTTCATCAGTTTAGATAGTTTGTGTCTTTCTAGAAGTGTTTCCATTTAAGTAGATTTTCTCATTTGCAGAATTGCAATCCACATTGTATTACTTTATAACCTGTCCCATTTCAATAAAGTCAGCAGTAATGTCTTAGCTTCCATTCCAGATTTTAGTAATTTGAGATGTCTCTTTTTGGTCAGTTTTGCTAAAATGTTGGCAATTTTTGATCTTTTCAAAGAAATACTTTTAACATAATTGATTTTATTGTCTTTCTAGCATCTTTTTCATTTATCTCTAATATTTACAGTTTTCTTACTTTTTCTATGCTTTAGATTTAGTTTTCTCTTTTTCTAGTTTCTTAAGGTGAATGTTTATATCTGGTTAAATTTTTTAAAAGTCCTGGGAGTGGGTATTTTTAGAGAACTTCCAGATGAATCGGATAATTTCAGTTTTCTGAGAGTAGTGTTTTTGGTAAGCTCCAAATCTTTTTGTTACCTGCAGTGCCTGCTCATTTATTTTGAAATTGCAGAGGTATTGGGTTTTAAGGCATACTGAAGAGCTGGAAGAGGAAGGTGGGAATAGAGGAAGATGAGAATACAAAGCTTACTGTTGTCATGGAAATTTAGTTACTTTTATTGAATAACTGCTCTTTGTATTGTGACAAAACTTTAGTTAATGTCTAGATTTGTGAAAAAAAGTTGATTTTGACAATTTTTCGGAGTACTCTCATGGCCTTAATTGAGTACTGAATATTAAGAAGCCCTTAATTCTGCCTTGATGTAACTTTTATCTAGACTAACCAAGCAAAAAAAAAAAAGAGAAGACTTAAATAAATAAAATTATTAATTAAAGGGAGACATTAAAACTGATACCACAGAAATATAAGAGATCATGAGAGTATGATGAACAATTATTCACCAAAACATTGAGTAAATTAAAAGAAATGAACAAATTCCTAAAAACATTGATTGAATAAATTCTTGATTTTGTTCTACAGTATTTATATTCCTATCATCTTCCTCATCTTAAAATTCCCTGGTTGCTGAAGCCATATGTCTTGATGCCATTACTGACTCCTCTTCTTTTTCTCACATGCCATGTAAAATCCAGCTGGTATTAAGTCTAGCTTCAAAATATATTGAGACTATCATCAGTTCTCAACACTGCTATCACTCTGGTCTGAACTACCATCATCCAACACTGTTTTATTGTACCTAGGTTTCACTGTTTCTGCTCTTGTCTTTCTATTAGCATTATTTAAAATGGCAACTAAAAGGTTTTCATTGACTGAAATTTTAGCCAAATAAATTCATTATTCAAAACTATTCATGTCTCCTTATTTCTCTTTTTCTAATTCGATATGATCTATCTCCCCATCCATTAATCTACTTAAGTTACACTAGCTATGAAGTTCCTGGTATAAAACACAGTATCCTCACTTTAGGGGCTTTATTTTATCATTCTTTCTACCCAGAGTGCTCTTTCTTGAGATATCTGCATTGATAATTCATATATTTTTTTTAGTCTGTGCTCAAATCTCACCTCCTCAATGAGAAAAATGGTGACTATTCTATTTAATATTGCATACTACTACTACTTCACTTTTTCCCTCAACTTTGACAATCCCAATTTTTCTCTTTCTGCTTTATGCTTTTTTCTCTTTGCATAAGTCTTACCATCTTCCTAAACAATGCATAATGTAATTATATATGATGTTTACTCTTTATAGTGTATCTCTTTCAGCTAGAACATAAAGTACGTAAGAAAAGAAATCTTTGTGTCTTTGTCCATTGATGTATGCCATTTAGCATAATGGTGAATATATACTAATAATGAAAATGAACTTATGATGAACAAATGCAAACCTCTCAATTTCATCATTCAAAGCCCACAATATCCACCCCATTCTACTTATATGAGATAAGAAGATGTGGGGTATGGGATAATATCCCGTCGTTCAAAAGGGTGATGTCTCTGATCCAACCAGGGAAGCTCTGAATCACTCCAAAGTGACTTCAATCCTACTTGATCTTATTTCTATCACAAGGACTTCTTTCACTGAAATGCATACATTCTAAGACACACAATTCAAATTGCCTATCCAGTCATATTAGTCTAAATTAAGTAAAATCTCTTCTACAAAATCATTATACATTTTTAAATTACAGTACAGTGATTTCACCAGTCTTTAAACTTTTAGAACAATTAATTTCATAAATGAGTTTTTAAAAGTCATTTTACTATTCTTTGAAAATATGTAATTCTAATTACTGGAAACTACTTTTAATAATGGAGATTACTATTAATTTTTAATTTATATTTTAACTACATTTAGCATAAAGATTAAACAAAAGGAAAATTATTTTTTATTATGTTATCATCCTAATGAATGTGAAGTTTTGAGTTATATTGAAAAAATTCTAAAGAGAACTTATTTATCAAATATATGAGTATTCATTGAATTCAATTTTGCAAGTTTAGCTTTCTAGGTAATTATCAGTCATTTATATTTACTCATGACCTGGAAATTATTAATAATGTTCCATAACATTTCACTACCAATGACATGAATTTTGCAGTAGCCATCAAGATAAGTTAAATAAGAGTTAAATATTATGTTCATGCCAAAATGTAAACAGATTAAAGATAATATTGTGCTGAATAAAATATATGATTATAACAAAAAATTTATATTTTACAAATAAGTAAATAAAATTCACTTGTAATTTGTCCACTCAAACTTGCCCATTCTTAGCATTTTATTATCTATGCATATGGATTTGACTTATGTGAGACCATGCTTAACATACTGCTTTACAACTTCACTTTTTAACAGTAAAATTGTTTCATTTTTTCAGCCTTTACATTTTAAGCATCTTTACATTTCATTAGCAATTTTCCAGACAGTTGCATTAAACACCTTAAGTTGCATTACATACCTTTTTATACTTGCATTTTGTCAACTACCATATTTTTAAAATTCAAATAGCTGGAGATGTAGATAACCATTTTTAATCATTTTTTAAAAGTATGAACAGGAGGCTGGGCGTGGTGGCTCAAGCCTGTAATCCCAGCACTTTGGGAGGCCGAGGCGGGTGGATCACGAGGTCAAGAGATCGAGACCATCCTGGTCAACACGGTGAAACCCCGTCTCTACTAAAACTACAAAAAATTAGCTGGGCATGGTGGCGCGTGCCTATAATCCTAGCTACTCAGGAGGCTGAGGCAGGAGAATTGCCTGAACCCAGGAGGCGGAGGTTGCGGTGAGCCAAGATCGCGCCATTGCACTCCAGCCTGGGTCAACAAGAGCGAAACTCTGTCCCAAAAAAAAAAAAAAAAAAAAAAAAAGTATGAACAGGATTGACATAAAATATTTGCAAATCAATTGTTTTCATAGCTTAACCAAAAAATAAAAAAAAAAATGAGGGAGAGATTAAATGTTTCAAAAACACCTAAGGTTTTGAAATCTATTGCTAAATTGTTGTTCAAAAATATCTAATCAACTTATCTTCTTATAAACGTTGTGTAGAAATGTCTCATTATAAAGAATCTTTAATCAGTGGTAATCAGTGTTACTTTAATTTTACTCTTTACTAAGATGAATAATTAACAACACTACATATTGGCCTAAATTCCGTCTTCTGTGCATTCAGGCTACCTTTACAAAAACATAAGTTTGGGCCCTATTTTCCTTTTGGCTACTTTACGATTGTGTTTATTTTCATTCTTATTAGAAGTCAGGACTTAAGAAATGTATAAGCCACAAAATTATTTTTTCAAAATTATAATCAGATTTAGGATTTATAATGTACGTCCTAAGCATTTTCGAGCAAAGACAATGCTACCCTAGAATTTGATATCTGACATGTTGTTTTGTCTTTGGTTCTTTTATATTTGTTGGGTGGTTTTTAAAAAGAATTTGTCCATTCATTCACCAGAAGAAGCTTTCTTTGAGTTTGACAACATGGTGGTGATGGGTTGGGGACATAAATAAGTAAATAAAAATACAGACCTTGCTCTCAAAGTACTTGAAAACTTTGGGGAGCTTAGCATAAAGAGTCTTAATACAAGAAGAAGTGTTCAGTGTTCCCAGAAAGATGTGAAGGCAGAGTCCAGGAGAATGCTGACAGATGCAATTACTGTTGTCTCAGGGAGCAGGTAAATGGGCATTCTGTAGGACTTTAAATGTTGAATGGGATTACACTTATATTTTCCAAGAAAATAAATGTTTGTAAATGTTTAAAATAATACAAAGAAAAATCAATTTCTATAGACAAGTAACACTGCCTTACATTTTCACTGATAGTTAAAATTTCAGAGCTGCAGGAATGACAAGAAGTATATAATCTCTACCATCTCAGGAAGTAAAGGGAATATTTGGGAAGATGTGGCAAGTTTTACAAAAAAAAACAAAACAAACAAACAAAAAAAAAACCCAGTTAGGAGTAGTCATTTACAATTCTACAAGTGTCAACAGATTTGTCCTGAGCTTCTATTTAAGGCTTGAAGAGCTTGATATTGAGCAAAGGTATTTAGACTTAATCATGTGTGTCAAATTAATGGAATTTTTGACTGAGTTACAGAAACAACCTCATTAGACCATTCTGCCAGAGAAAATTTTGCTTTAAGTGTAACTGCATTTTCTATTTATATTTGGCATTTAAATCATAATATATTTCTCAGAAATGCTTGTTTGTTAAACAGCACTTTCTACTAAAGTAGAGAGCTTGGGGTTTAGCTCTTATTTTGATAATAATTAATTGTATAATCTTAGGAAACTCCTTTGACCCTTCTGGACATTGAGTTTTCTGACTGGTTAAAAGAGGAGATTCCATCCAGTGATCTCCAGTTCCCTTCCAACTTGTCTTACATTAACATTTTTCCTTTTGGCAAAAGTTAGTTGTATTATAAATCTTAAAATTGGATTTTACTTGACAGAGAGTCTATGAAATAGGCTGTTGGAAGTACAAGTGCTCAGTTGTATCGTCAATAATTAGTTGCTTCACTGAAAATGCATTACTTTTTATAAAACCGTATCCTCTTCCTTCAGAGATGACTACATTTCTCAGGGTAGCTGCCTTTTCTATTTAATGCATTGTTAGAACTCAAGCATGTATAAATGGCTTTTTAATTGTAAAAAATACTTTATTCGGCTTTAGTACACAGCTACAGAACATAGTACAGACTTACTCTATGCTGAATACAGGTGGGTTGCAAGATGAAACATACTTTACTGTACAAATAAAGTTGCAACAGGTATGGCTATAATTACAAGGCATAATTATAAGATAAATTGCCATTCATCTCATTTTGAGTGGGAAATAACAGTTTTAATGGAGATGTTACTTTAGCTAAGCAAGAGATTGGTTGTATAATAACACACACTTGTTATTTTGTGTGACTAGGCCTATTGTCACGTTACTTTTCCAAAATGCTTATTTTTTCTTCATTCATGGGATATTATTCTTTTTAAACTTTCAGGTCAAGGCTAAAATCTTGTCTGGAGCATGAGAAATAGGTGACTCTTTCTGCAAATCTAGTGCTTGCCTCAGCAGCTTTTCCAAGAACCCAGCGGCAGAATCAAATTATCAGAGGTCATGAAGAGGCTGCTTTTGGCAGTGTGCATCAAACTGGAGGCCCATCACCAAGGAAGCCATAATTTTTATCAACGTTACATACACAGCCAGTTGTGCCAAGAGGGTTCAAGATTGACTAGCCCACCTATATCCAACCTGCAGATACCTGCCAGTTCACAAACTTTGAGGTCTCACTACGCACTAGCCTGTAAGAAATAGTCAATTCCAGCAATTTATTTAACTTTGAAAGCATCATTGGCAGAAGCTCTCCATTCTATTTCAAGTAGTTTCTGATTTTAAGCTCATTTTCTTCTGATGAAATACATATATACACACATCTTCCATTGAGTGGTCTTCATTGTAATTTAAAAAAGGTATGCTTCTTGAACAACATGAGTGTTTGTATTGTAATTTTATTAAATGGTCCATCAATATTTTATGACAACTAGATTTTTACTTGAAATATCCACATGGGTTTGAAATATTGTCTCACTCACTGCCCTTTGAAAGCTCATCCCTGAACATCTGTATATATTCAGCAAGACAGTTTTTGCTTTAAAAAAACAAATACACCCAGACTTAGATTGACCTATGTATCTAAATTCTAAGTATAAAAATGTAATAGAATATGTGCACTTAAAATTACATTTGAACATTTTCCTTATCGTTTAATGCTGCACAGCAATAAAAAATGCTTTTAAAAGTAAATAATTTTATGTTTTTTAACAACAAAATAGTTATTTGTTATTATGACATAACTCAACAAAACCAGTATATTTTGGAATTCACTGAAAAAGAGGGTAAAGAGGCATAAAATAAAAATATATTTCTGGTATGATTGACTAAAGACATATATAAAACTTTGAGCCCGGAGATATTTTCATTTTAATTAAATATTATTTAAGTAGTTGACTCATCTTATATACTTTCTATTTTTTTTTTTTGGTAACTACTCTAGAACACCTTAGACCAGTGCATTTTGCAAGTCACTGTCATCTGTTTAAACAGACTTTGTCAATTCCGTTTGCACAAAATGTCAATATACTTTAAGCATGTCTCTTGTATAGGGCTAGCTTTTTGTTGAAGATTGATACCAGCAATTACTATGTTTGAATTCTATGGAACTTAGACCTAAGTAGGAAGACTGGGACTAATAAAATTCGGAGTTGCTGGCAGCTTATAACATTGTCTGGAGTACCTGCAAAATATGCTTATGTAGGAAGACATCAGAGGGAGATAGCATAAATATTAATGTAAAACACTAAAATGTAGAATAAATAAAAGGAAGCAGACAGTTCTGAGTGTGCTAGTGGTGTCTCTTTCTTAACAATATAATTAATAATTGCCCCCAATCTAATGTTTAGTTCTATTGTCACAAAACCAAACAAGAGTCTTAGATAAAAATAAAATTCTCCTATTAGCAGAATTGGTTCAGTAATGATCACTAATTATCTATAATAAGACTCTGTGATCTTACTTTATATTTAGAAATAGATGTACAAATACTCAAATCATGCAAATTACCCTCATATTGTTTGTAACCTCTTGTTAACTCATAGATTTGACAGACATTTAATAAAGACCTTAGTGGGCTTCTTAGAATATAACTAACACTAATATTTAGTTATTAGATAGGTTAAAGGTTCGAATGCCTTGTATTAAGAATAATTTGGCATAATTATTACAGATATTGTTATTTAATTGAGATGCATAATTTTAAAAAGAGTTGTCTAATTATACCAGCCTCAATTTGAAAAATGAGTATATTTATTTGTTGACAGCATGGTCCTCCTATAATAAAATACTAAATATTTGGTCATTCTAATCTAGATTTAATTTGAAACCTTTTTTCATTAACTGTAATTATCCATGCTATCAATTATTCATAAAATTAGCAATGCTTTCTTTTCATGTAAAATTATTAATGATAAGGAGCATTGACATTCATCATATTTTAATAGAGTCATCGGTATCAGTATATTTCGTTGTGATGATCCCATCTAACATCTTATCTCAATTTCTGATTCATAGTTATTCTGATTCTTTACAAATACAATCAAGACATAGTTTTTGGAAGAGCTAGCAGTGACAAAGCTAAAGAGCAATTATATATGTTTCATTGAAAATAATTTCTTGGTTACATTGGGAAAAACAATGATCTATTCACAGAATTCCCACTGTAATTAAATAAAAAAATTATTAAAATTACCCATATATTTGCATTATTTTTCAATGTTCTTTGTTGATACTCCCACAGTGTTACAGGTTTCATTAAAAATTTGACTTCACTTTTATTGACAGGCTGTCTAGAAAGTAGAAATGATATAACTAAAAGTACAGCTTTTCAATAACATGAATGCAATTAATTGAACTGTAATAACACATACACTTGTGTATGTGTGTGTATAAGCTTTGTTCTTCTTCAAGAATCTTTTAGTTTTCTTTACATATTTTAGAATCATATTGTCAGTTTCTGCTAAAATATCTGCTTGGTTTTCTACAAAAATTTCATTGTCACTTGTATTACTCAGGGTTCTCTAGAGAAACACAACCAACATGCAGATATATGAGAGGAAATTTATCAGGAGAATGGGCTCACATGAATATGAAAGCTGAGAGTTCCACAGTAAGGCACCTGAAAGCTGGAGAAACAGAGAAGCCAGTAGCCTGGCCCAATCTGAGTCCAAAGTCCTCAGAATCAGGAAAGCTGATGGTGTAACACTCAGTCAGTGTCCAATGGCCTGAGAAGTGGGGTTGGCGGGTATTGATGGTACAAGTACTGGAGTACCAAGGCCTGAAAACCTGGAAGTCTAATATCCGAGGGCAGGAGAAGAACAATATTCCAGCTCCAGAAGTAAGAATTTGTCTTTCCTTTGACCTTTGGATCTACCCAGGCCCTCAGTCAACTGGATAGTGCCCACTCATACTGGGGAAGGGCAGATCTTCCCCACTCAGTTCATCGAGTCAAGTGTTAATCCATTCAGAAAACATCAATAGATATACCCAGAAATAATGCTTTACCAGCTCTCTGGGTATCCCTTAATCTAGTCAGCTGAGATCTAAAATTAACCCTTATAACACAATAGATCAAATTGGGGATAATTACTGTCATAATAATATTGAGTCTTCAGTTCCAGGAACTTCATATTGTCTCCCCTTATTTATATTTTTTATTTGCCTTGCAATGTCTGGTAGTTTTAATTGTAAAATGCTTCAATTTCTTTGGTTAAAGTTACTTTTAAGGCTATTGTTAATGGAATTGATAACTTCTTTTTATTTTCAGCTTGTCCACTACTAGTGTGCTAAAATACAATTAAGTTTTATGAATTGTAATCTGTGACCTTGTTAAACTCTAGTTCAAGTGTGTGTGTGTGTGTGTGTGTGTGTGTGTACATTTCTTGGAATTTTCTATAAAAAGTGTCAGGCAATCTGGAATAAAGGCGCTTTTACTTTTACTTTTTACTTTCCAATCCGAATTCCTACTATTTCTCTTTCTTGACAATACTGGCTAAAAACTACAGTACAGTGTTAAAGTGATGAGAATCTATATTCTTGCCTTGTTACTACCAATGATAAGGGAAAAAGACTTCCATCTTTCTCGAATAAGGATGATATTATCTGTATGTTTTTCCTACTTAACTTTTGTCAGTTAGAAGGTTTTTCTATTTTACTTTTTTAAGAGTTAAAAAATTGTCACAAGCAAGATTTAATTTTTTCAAGTATTCTGCATCTATTGAGACAATCGTGATTTTTGTCTTATACTTTATAAATGTTATTGCGTTAATTGATTTTAGAATTTTTGCAAATATTACATTTCTAGTATAAATTTCACATGATTGTGGAATTTAAAAATGCCACTGGATTCAACTTAATTGAGGATTTTTGCATCAATATGAGAAATATTGTTCTGTAATTTTTGTTTATTTCTCTCATGATGTCTTTGTCTGGCTTTGCAATCAGAGTAACCCTGGCCTTGTAAAATGAATTTAGAAGTATGGTCTCTCTTCCTCTATTTTCTGAAAGAGTTTATGAATAATTAGTATTATTTGGTGTTTATATATTTGGCTGGACTGAGCTTCTTTGTGAAATTAATTTTAATTATAATTTGATTAATTTACTTATAGATTCACTCAATTTTTTTTCCCATTTATTTATTTTATAGCATTTTAGGTTTTGGGGTACATGTGAAGAACATGCAAGATTATTGCATAGGTACACACGTGGCAGTGTGATTTGCTGCCTTCCTCCCCATCACCTACATCTGGCATCTCTCCCCTTGCTATCTCTCCCCAGCTCCCCACCCCCCACCATCCCTCCCTATTTCCCCCCAACTGACCCCAGCGTGTAGTGCTCCCCTCCCTGTGTCCACGTGTTCTCATTGTTCAACACCCGCCTATGAGTGAGAACATGTGGTGTTTGATCTTATGCTCTTGTGTCAGTTTGCTGAGAATGATGGTTTCCAGGTTCATCCATGTCCCTACAAAGGACACAAACTCATCATTTTTGATGGCTGCGTAATATTCCATGGTGTATATGTGCCACATTTTCCCTGTCCAGCCTATCATCACTCAAATTTTATATTTCTTCTTGAATCAGTTTCAGTAATTTGAGTCTTTCTGGAAATTAGTCAAATACATCCAAGTTGCCTATTTTGTTGGCACAAAGCTCCTAACAAAGGAACTTGATTTCCCCATATATACTTCTCTCCCCATCCCTCTCCCTCCTCTTCTTTTTTCTCTCTCTCCCTCTCCCCCTCCGTCCTTCACTCCCTCCCTCTCTCTTTTCCTCTCTGTCTCTCCCCTTCTCTTCTCTCTCATTCTCTCCCTCTCTCTCTCCCACTCTCTCGTCTTCTCTCTCCCTCTACCCACCCTCTCTCTCCTTCCCTTTCTCTCTCTCCCTGTCCCTCTAAAAAAAAATTTTAGAAAAAAGAAAAGCATTTCCCCATATAAACCATTTGAATTTCTGGTAAGCTGTGCTTTGATGAATCTTCTTTCTTTCTTGATTTTATTAATGTGTGTGTCTTCTTTCTGTCAATCTATCTCTCCTTTTTCTCATTAGTCTTTTTTCTATCAATTTAGACTATCAATTTTTTTAATCTTCTCAAAGAACCATATTTTAGTTTCATGTATTGTCTCTATTTTTCTGTTTTACATTTCAGTGATTTCTACTAAATCATCCATTGTTATTTTCCTTCCATTTCCTTAGGCTTAGCTTTCTCTACTTTCTCTAATTTCTTGAGGTTAAGCTGAGGTATCAATTTGAGACATTTTGGTTCTTTCATAACATAATTGTTACAGCCGTAAATTGTTCTTCTGCTACTGCTATAACAGCAATCCATAAATCTTAATATGTTGTGTTTTCATACTCATATCAAAATATTTCTAATTTTCAGGGTATTTTCTTCTTAAACCCATGGAATTTTTATAAGTGTCCTGTTTAATTTTCAAATACTTACATTTCCTTAATTTTCTTGTTTCTATTTTTAATTTAATCCTGTTATAGTCAGAAAACTTATTTTGTAAGATTTAAACACTTAAATTTATTGAGTCACATTTTTTGTCTTAGTACATAGTCTATTCTGGAAAATGTGTTCTATGTGCAATTAAAGAGAATGCTCATGCTGACTTTGCCTGGAGTTATAGAGATGTCAGTTAAATGAAACTGGTTGAGAGTATTATTCCAGTCTTCTGCATGTCCTGAATTTTTGGCCTTGTTTTTCTATTTATTATTATGATCATGATAATGAAATCTCCAACTACTGTTTTGAATTGTCTATTTCTCCCTCCATTTCAAATGCCCTTAAACTGGTGCATGTATAAATAAGCTTTGGTACAACTGTACAGTACAATATTACTCAGAAATAATACAAAGTGATACAGACATTTTGAAAATTATTTTGGTAGTTTCCAGTTTTCTCATATACACATCACCCATATCTGATGCAATATGCTGCAACTGTCTCATTCGTATAATCTTTAATAATAAAAACATGTCCAGACAAGAAAGAAAACCAAAAGTATGTCCCTACAAAAACTTATGTGTAAATATCTATAATTGCTTTATTGATAAATGTCAAGAACTGACATCAATCCAAATTTCCCTAAACTGGTTATGCATAATCAATCTGCAACACATTGATGTAATGGAATATACTCAATAATAAATTAGATCACACTAGTAGTACACATAACAAAATTATAATTCTCAAATTTATTATGCTAGGTTATAAAATGATACACACTGTATTATCCATTTGACCCCCTGGAAAGTCAAATCTACAGGGACAAAACTAAAATCATCAGTTAGGGAAATGGCTATGGAGGACAGTTCCCTAACTGATGAACTGCAAAAAGGCATGATGTGACTTTTTGATGTGATAGAATTTAGCTGTCCTGTCCTTTACCATGGTTATTGTTACATGATCAAGCTACCTGCATTAGTACATACAAAGTGCACTAGCACATACAAAGTACATATATATATAGATATATATATATATATCAAAGAACATGGAATATTACGCCCAAAAATATTAACTTTACTGTATGTGCTTTGATAACCCTGACTTAAGAAAAACAAAGCTAGAGACAGTCTGTTTCAGGTGTAGTATAAATGTGACACATCAGAAAATTATCATCTACAGATAATTGTACATAAATTCTGTCTTTCCAATGTTCTTTCAATAAATAGAAACATCTATATAAAGTGTCTGTTTTAGAGAAGACAATTTAATAAATAAAAATTGGACTAATAAATGGAAGTGAGCTCATGGATTATATGTTGAGGAAATAGTTTTTTACCTTTCTATAATTAAAATGGTCTAATGAGAATTATATCAATTACGTGAGGTTACCCTCAAGACCTAAAAGCTATCATTTTCCTTTTTCATTGTGCATACACCCACTACTTTTGATTGTGTTCAAACTGAAAACACTTTTTCTCATGAATTCTTTACTGTAGAGTTCTTACATACTGACTAGTCAATAAAAATTTTTTAAAATAGTACTGATTAAAACTTTTTTCACATCTCAGGTCACTCAAATATAAGCTCTATTTTAATGCATACTAATTGTAGTATATTCATGTTTTTCATATTAGGCTGAGTGTGTAACTGTTTCAAAATATTACTTACAGATATAGGGTTCAAGGTTATAATATTTAGATGTAAGGCGGTGGTGAATTGTATTGATTGCCTATATGGATCCAAGCAGCTTGTAAGTTACTGCCTTGTCAATAGTATACATTTGTAATCTAATAACCTTAACCCAATAATTTATTTCTGTTGCTGTTCTCATGTAAGTACCTATTGCCGAGAAACTTCTACTGATAAATTTCCAGATTTATTCCATATAAACCCGGAGTCAAGTAATTGAAGTCACAGAACACAGACAAGCAAGTCCTTCTATTGAAGAGCTGTTTCACAGAGTTTTACTATAGTAGGTCTATTGTTCGTTGGTAATTGTATTTTTATGACTTTCTATAAAATTTTATTTCTGGTCTATATGCTTTTGACTTAATTATTTTCTACCCTGGTTTAGGCAGTCTTCATCTTTTGCTACCTTGTATTTCATAGTAGAACCTATTACTCAACTCTCGCTTTCTTATTTCTGTGATCTTTAGTCTTATTATTTTGAGCAATAGTAAAATAATATTAGACTAGCTCTTCTCTTTAGAGAAAAACAATAAAGTAGTAAGTTGATAAGTAGAATTTTGTGAATTTTTGAAATTTATAAAGTTGTATCAACATTAATTTAACAGTAAGTTTTTAGAGATTCACTTTTTTCTATCTTTCCAAAGCATTCAACTCAGTATTCATAGAAATGATTCTATTTCAAATTCAGAATTCACTGCTTCGTAATATTTAATTAAATTATACACTTACAGCAAGAGATACAACTAGGAAAATGGATTTTGGTGATAAGTACAAATTAATTTTAGAGACTTACTGATGGGAATATATGGATAAGATTATCCAGAAATTCTCTGCATCTGTAACTTCTACGAAATGAGGATCTGGATTTAATCTAGTTAGGCATTTAAGCGGTGACAATTTAAAAGTGTTCTATTGTGTTATTTAATAGACCCCAAAATGTTCTTTTAAAAACTGAAATGAATCCAATTTCCCCAATTATGCTAGCAATTATTTCTATCACATGGCAGCACTGGCTTCTCTATTAAAAGCATGTAAAAATTATTATATACTTTATGGCAGTTTATAAATGTTATCAAACATGTTACATAATTACTATATAATTTCTATTTAACACTTAGCCATTTGTTATAAGAATAGCAAGAAAATATCAGTGAAATGGTCATTGCAAATCACTTAAATAATGTTATATGTAAAAATATGCATTACTACATACATATATTTATTACCCATCTCGTATGGATTTTATACAATATAGTGAAAACATGCATACAAATTAATTATTCAGTGGCTATGCACAGAGACTACTTAATCTCTTCACAGCAGGGAATGTCTGCTTTATACTTCTAAGAATGACAAGATATAGTGCTGTTAAAAAAGAGCCTGATAGAAATTTCAATTACTATATGACAGACTGTGATCTTTTCCTCCACATAAAGCATAACCAAGCAACTACCCCTCAATTATCTAGAGTTGTTCTGCTGACAATATATGTGTTTCAACACATCATACAGGGCTCTCCTTTAAGGGTCTTTAAACTCCATGATAATTGAAGGAAACACTTAATAAGTTTTATGGATTGAATTGTGTTTCCAAAAATTCATATGTTGAAGTCCTAACCCCCAAAGTGACTATATTTGAGATAGGACCTTTAAACAAGTAATTAAGGTTAAATTAGGTCATAAGGGTGGGTCCCTAATCTAATATGATAGGTAACCTTATAAGAAGAGGAAGAGAGATCAGGCAGGTTGCTCACACCTGCACTTTGGGAGGCCAAGGCTGGTGGATCACCTGAGGTCAGGAGTTCGAGACTAGCCTGGCCAACATAGTGAAACCCCGTCTCTACTAAAAGAAATACAAAAATTAGCTGGGTACAGTGGCAGACACCTGTAATCCCAGATATTTGGGAAGCTGAGGCAGGAGAATCGCTTGAACCTGGGAGGCAGAGGTTGCAGTGAGCTGAGACTGCGCTATTGCTCTCCAGCCTGGGAGACAGAGCTAACCAGGATGCCCAGGCAAATGGAGAAAAATGCCAAGTGAGGATGCTGCAAGAAGGCAGCCTGCAAGCCAGGGACAGAGGCCTCAGAGGAAGCCAATTCTTCACTTTGATCTTGACTTCTAGTTTCTAGAACTATGATAAAATTAATTTTTGTGTTTTTAAGCCACCCAATCTGTGGTATTTGTTATGGCAGACCTAGCAAATGAACACAACAGGCTTTGGTGAAAAGAGCATAACAGACTCAAATTTAGTAATAAAAGTTTGATGAAGTGTGTCTGTGTTAAGTTCGCTTTGCTATTGTTTCTAAGAAGGGCTGTAGTGAAATTTAATTAACCACTAAGATTTTTGCAGCTTAATGTTCATCAAACCTTTGAGTTGAACTTACTTTTGTAGCATTAATTTATGTGATTTCCTTATTTAATTGTATTCTATTTTATATAGATTTCCATAAAATAAACCTCTCAACTATCCTTTTGATTTATATTGGAGGTGAGAATATTCTTTTTAAGCAAATAATTAAATTTAATATAAACAAATCCTTCACTATATGGCTAGATAATAATCCTTGTTGTCACAGTTTCATTGCTGAGAAAACGACTATAGAAGATTTGTGGTTAACTATGTAGCAGCATACTATTGCTTGGTCCTATTATAAAGACCTCAAAGTAATCTCTTACAAATCAATGTGTTCTCTGTGTGACATTATATATTTTTCTATTTGAAAAATATGTTTATACTGAAGAATTCTTATAAATACAGAGAAAATATAAAATAAGGCATAAGAAAAAATTATTGGAAATTAATAATTTCAATTTTACTTAAGAATGAATTTCTATTAACAAATGTAGTTTTGTTTAGAACAGTTTTAACTTTACAGCCTGTCATTTAATTCTGTGATAGTCTTCATTTGTTGACACTAATGTACATAACATCTAGGGACTTGTATGTACACCAAGGGCAAAGACTGACTATGTAAGCAATATTGCAGAGTAATTTATAAAATGTGTTATGCAGTTATAAAATCAGTAAGGAGCCATAAGATCTCCTGCTAGTTTGAGAGAATAAAAAATAAAGGAAAAAGAAGTAAAGAAATAGGAAATTAGATTTATGTGGCATGCTTTTAAAATCATCAGTTTTATGACATCCTGCTGGTATGGGAAAAATTACATTAGACTCAAATATAAGGGTGACATATTTTGGAATATAAAAACTGTCACTCTGCTTGCTAGGCAGGCTTACTTTGTTTTTTAATGTAATATTGATCTATCAAAAGTATTTTTATTCCTATTACCAATACTGAGGCATTCAACATTCTGGCAAGAAAATTTAAATTCATAGAAAGGTATTGCATTTCATGGCTTGGAAATGTTTCCTTCAATAAAGGAGTGCATTGATTGGTTTTGTTCTTACCTGTAGGGAATCCTTAGTGTAAAACGTTTTTTCTTTGTTTCAGGTTTGTTCACTGCCTAAGAAAAAAAATAAAAAATACAACTTGGATACATGGTCTGTGCAATAACAAAGCAGTCCATGGAAGACTGAAATATTAGTAATAAATATCTGCAGTATCTCCTATATTCATTTGAAAAGTGAAGGATAAGGCAAATTAGATTATTTGAAATCATGCAGATAAAATCAAATTTATCTAAGTAAACTGTCTTTAATTTGTTGACTAAGAACTAAATGAAGGAATCTTTTGACTCAAGTATTGACTCCCTAAAGAATCTTAAAGGCTCATCATCACTGGTCATCAGAGAAATGCAAATCAAAACTACATTGAGATAC